>NW_028240288.1:0-151776 GCF_028749965.1 Puma concolor
GTCGGGCCTGGTTAGTACTTGGATGGGAGACCGCCTGGGAATACCGGGTGCTGTAGGCTTTTGCCTTTTGCCTGTTGCCTGTTGCCTCTGGCCTCCTTGACCTCTCCTTTGGCGCCCGCCGCCCCTCCCCCTCCCTCCGTGTGTCCCTCTCTCCCCGGGGAGGGGAGCGCGGCTCCGGGGGCCAAACACACCCCGGCGGCCACTGCTCCCTCAGCCCCTCCCGGGCCGGCAAAGCGGCCTGGCCTGGCCTAGCCTGGCCCCGCCCCGCCCCGCCCCGCCCCCCCCCGAGCCCGCACACCCCACGGCACTTCACAAGGGGTCCGCTCCCCGCTCCCCGCTCCCCGCACCGGGCGAAATCCCACTGCACCGGCTGGAAGCCACGCCCCAGCTTTGCACCTTTCCTGACACTGCACCCGCACGGAGGGGTGGGGGGGTGCGGCGAGGGCGGGACCGGGGGCTGGCGCCTGGGGACTGGAGGGTGGGGGCTGGGTGGGTGGATCCAAAAACACAGGAGCGGGCGGGGCAGCGAGACCCCAAACACAGACTCCGCCACAGGACTGGGCTCCCTGGGTCCCGGACCTCTTCCCTCCCTCCAGCCCCCATCCCCAGGGCCCCCGGCGTTTCGCGAGGCCCAGCTAGGGCTGCGGGCTCGCGCTGGTGATGTTCTGTGGGGGCGCTGGGGCCTCCGGGCTGGCTGCGCTCGCCCTGCGACTGGGGAGGAGGCGCTGAGAACCCGGCGGGAGGGGGGGCGCCCAGAAGGCACGGCCGGCCTGATGCCCCACGCTCGCTTCCACCCTCTTCCCAGTGAGCGGCCCGACGTGGTGCGGTGCGGTGCGGTGCGGTGCGGTGCGGTGCGGTGCGGGATGGAAGCGGAGGCGGGCGTGGGGCCAAGCCGGGAGCAGTCTGCCAGAGTCCCGGGATCGGTGAAGGCCGGGGCTTGCGCCACAGCGCCTTGCCAGGGTCCTCTTGCGCCGCCTCCGCCACCCGCCCGGGGCCCGCGGCGGAGGGCGGCGGCAGCGAGGCAGGCAGCCAGGCAGGCAGGCAGGCAGGCAGGCAGGCAGGCGCGTGCATGGGTGAAGCGCGGCACCCGCTGGGCTTGGGATGCGTGGAGCAGGCTCTTGAGGCGCCCAGCGGCAGCCGCCGGCGTCTACGGCCATACCACCCTGAACGCGCCCGATCTCGTCTGATCTCGGAAGCTAAGCAGGGTCGGGCCTGGTTAGTACTTGGATGGGAGACCGCCTGGGAATACCGGGTGCTGTAGGCTTTTGCCTTTTGCCTGTTGCCTGTTGCCTCTGGCCTCCTTGACCTCTCCTTTGGCGCCCGCCGCCCCTCCCCCTCCCTCCGTGTGTCCCTCTCTCCCCGGGGAGGGGAGCGCGGCTCCGGGGGCCAAACACACCCCGGCGGCCACTGCTCCCTCAGCCCCTCCCGGGCCGGCAAAGCGGCCTGGCCTGGCCTAGCCTGGCCCCGCCCCGCCCCGCCCCGCCCCCCCCCCGAGCCCGCACACCCCACGGCACTTCACAAGGGGTCCGCTCCCCGCTCCCCGCTCCCCGCACCGGGCGAAATCCCACTGCACCGGCTGGAAGCCACGCCCCAGCTTTGCACCTTTCCTGACACTGCACCCGCACGGAGGGGTGGGGGGGTGCGGCGAGGGCGGGACCGGGGGCTGGCGCCTGGGGACTGGAGGGTGGGGGCTGGGTGGGTGGATCCAAAAACACAGGAGCGGGCGGGGCAGCGAGACCCCAAACACAGACTCCGCCACAGGACTGGGCTCCCTGGGTCCCGGACCTCTTCCCTCCCTCCAGCCCCCATCCCCAGGGCCCCCGGCGTTTCGCGAGGCCCAGCTAGGGCTGCGGGCTCGCGCTGGTGATGTTCTGTGGGGGCGCTGGGGCCTCCGGGCTGGCTGCGCTCGCCCTGCGACTGGGGAGGAGGCGCTGAGAACCCGGCGGGAGGGGGGGCGCCCAGAAGGCACGGCCGGCCTGATGCCCCACGCTCGCTTCCACCCTCTTCCCAGTGAGCGGCCCGACGTGGTGCGGTGCGGTGCGGTGCGGTGCGGTGCGGGATGGAAGCGGAGGCGGGCGTGGGGCCAAGCCGGGAGCAGTCTGCCAGAGTCCCGGGATCGGTGAAGGCCGGGGCTTGCGCCACAGCGCCTTGCCAGGGTCCTCTTGCGCCGCCTCCGCCACCCGCCCGGGGCCCGCGGCGGAGGGCGGCGGCAGCGAGGCAGGCAGCCAGGCAGGCAGGCAGGCAGGCAGGCAGGCAGGCAGGCGCGTGCATGGGTGAAGCGCGGCACCCGCTGGGCTTGGGATGCGTGGAGCAGGCTCTTGAGGCGCCCAGCGGCAGCCGCCGGCGTCTACGGCCATACCACCCTGAACGCGCCCGATCTCGTCTGATCTCGGAAGCTAAGCAGGGTCGGGCCTGGTTAGTACTTGGATGGGAGACCGCCTGGGAATACCGGGTGCTGTAGGCTTTTGCCTTTTGCCTGTTGCCTGTTGCCTCTGGCCTCCTTGACCTCTCCTTTGGCGCCCGCCGCCCCTCCCCCTCCCTCCGTGTGTCCCTCTCTCCCCGGGGAGGGGAGCGCGGCTCCGGGGGCCAAACACACCCCGGCGGCCACTGCTCCCTCAGCCCCTCCCGGGCCGGCAAAGCGGCCTGGCCTGGCCTAGCCTGGCCCCGCCCCGCCCCGCCCCGCCCCCCCCCCGAGCCCGCACACCCCACGGCACTTCACAAGGGGTCCGCTCCCCGCTCCCCGCTCCCCGCACCGGGCGAAATCCCACTGCACCGGCTGGAAGCCACGCCCCAGCTTTGCACCTTTCCTGACACTGCACCCGCACGGAGGGGTGGGGGGGTGCGGCGAGGGCGGGACCGGGGGCTGGCGCCTGGGGACTGGAGGGTGGGGGCTGGGTGGGTGGATCCAAAAACACAGGAGCGGGCGGGGCAGCGAGACCCCAAACACAGACTCCGCCACAGGACTGGGCTCCCTGGGTCCCGGACCTCTTCCCTCCCTCCAGCCCCCATCCCCAGGGCCCCCGGCGTTTCGCGAGGCCCAGCTAGGGCTGCGGGCTCGCGCTGGTGATGTTCTGTGGGGGCGCTGGGGCCTCCGGGCTGGCTGCGCTCGCCCTGCGACTGGGGAGGAGGCGCTGAGAACCCGGCGGGAGGGGGGGCGCCCAGAAGGCACGGCCGGCCTGATGCCCCACGCTCGCTTCCACCCTCTTCCCAGTGAGCGGCCCGACGTGGTGCGGTGCGGTGCGGTGCGGTGCGGTGCGGGATGGAAGCGGAGGCGGGCGTGGGGCCAAGCCGGGAGCAGTCTGCCAGAGTCCCGGGATCGGTGAAGGCCGGGGCTTGCGCCACAGCGCCTTGCCAGGGTCCTCTTGCGCCGCCTCCGCCACCCGCCCGGGGCCCGCGGCGGAGGGCGGCGGCAGCGAGGCAGGCAGCCAGGCAGGCAGGCAGGCAGGCAGGCAGGCGCGTGCATGGGTGAAGCGCGGCACCCGCTGGGCTTGGGATGCGTGGAGCAGGCTCTTGAGGCGCCCAGCGGCAGCCGCCGGCGTCTACGGCCATACCACCCTGAACGCGCCCGATCTCGTCTGATCTCGGAAGCTAAGCAGGGTCGGGCCTGGTTAGTACTTGGATGGGAGACCGCCTGGGAATACCGGGTGCTGTAGGCTTTTGCCTTTTGCCTGTTGCCTGTTGCCTCTGGCCTCCTTGACCTCTCCTTTGGCGCCCGCCGCCCCTCCCCCTCCCTCCGTGTGTCCCTCTCTCCCCGGGGAGGGGAGCGCGGCTCCGGGGGCCAAACACACCCCGGCGGCCACTGCTCCCTCAGCCCCTCCCGGGCCGGCAAAGCGGCCTGGCCTGGCCTAGCCTGGCCCCGCCCCGCCCCGCCCCGCCCCCCCCCGAGCCCGCACACCCCACGGCACTTCACAAGGGGTCCGCTCCCCGCTCCCCGCTCCCCGCACCGGGCGAAATCCCACTGCACCGGCTGGAAGCCACGCCCCAGCTTTGCACCTTTCCTGACACTGCACCCGCACGGAGGGGTGGGGGGGTGCGGCGAGGGCGGGACCGGGGGCTGGCGCCTGGGGACTGGAGGGTGGGGGCTGGGTGGGTGGATCCAAAAACACAGGAGCGGGCGGGGCAGCGAGACCCCAAACACAGACTCCGCCACAGGACTGGGCTCCCTGGGTCCCGGACCTCTTCCCTCCCTCCAGCCCCCATCCCCAGGGCCCCCGGCGTTTCGCGAGGCCCAGCTAGGGCTGCGGGCTCGCGCTGGTGATGTTCTGTGGGGGCGCTGGGGCCTCCGGGCTGGCTGCGCTCGCCCTGCGACTGGGGAGGAGGCGCTGAGAACCCGGCGGGAGGGGGGGCGCCCAGAAGGCACGGCCGGCCTGATGCCCCACGCTCGCTTCCACCCTCTTCCCAGTGAGCGGCCCGACGTGGTGCGGTGCGGTGCGGTGCGGTGCGGTGCGGTGCGGTGCGGGATGGAAGCGGAGGCGGGCGTGGGGCCAAGCCGGGAGCAGTCTGCCAGAGTCCCGGGATCGGTGAAGGCCGGGGCTTGCGCCACAGCGCCTTGCCAGGGTCCTCTTGCGCCGCCTCCGCCACCCGCCCGGGGCCCGCGGCGGAGGGCGGCGGCAGCGAGGCAGGCAGCCAGGCAGGCAGGCAGGCAGGCAGGCAGGCAGGCGCGTGCATGGGTGAAGCGCGGCACCCGCTGGGCTTGGGATGCGTGGAGCAGGCTCTTGAGGCGCCCAGCGGCAGCCGCCGGCGTCTACGGCCATACCACCCTGAACGCGCCCGATCTCGTCTGATCTCGGAAGCTAAGCAGGGTCGGGCCTGGTTAGTACTTGGATGGGAGACCGCCCGGGAATACCGGGTGCTGTAGGCTTTTGCCTTTTGCCTGTTGCCTGTTGCCTCTGGCCTCCTTGACCTCTCCTTTGGCGCCCGCCGCCCCTCCCCCTCCCTCCGTGTGTCCCTCTCTCCCCGGGGAGGGGAGCGCGGCTCCGGGAGCCAAACACACCCCGGCGGCCACTGCTCCCTCAGCCCCTCCCGGGCCGGCAAAGCGGCCTGGCCTGGCCTAGCCTGGCCCCGCCCCGCCCCGCCCCGCCCCCCCCCCCCGAGCCCGCACACCCCACGGCACTTCACAAGGGGTCCGCTCCCCGCTCCCCGCTCCCCGCACCGGGCGAAATCCCACTGCACCGGCTGGAAGCCACGCCCCAGCTTTGCACCTTTCCTGACACTGCACCCGCACGGAGGGGTGGGGGGGTGCGGCGAGGGCGGGACCGGGGGCTGGCGCCTGGGGACTGGAGGGTGGGGGCTGGGTGGGTGGATCCAAAAACACAGGAGCGGGCGGGGCAGCGAGACCCCAAACACAGACTCCGCCACAGGACTGGGCTCCCTGGGTCCCGGACCTCTTCCCTCCCTCCAGCCCCCATCCCCAGGGCCCCCGGCGTTTCGCGAGGCCCAGCTAGGGCTGCGGGCTCGCGCTGGTGATGTTCTGTGGGGGCGCTGGGGCCTCCGGGCTGGCTGCGCTCGCCCTGCGACTGGGGAGGAGGCGCTGAGAACCCGGCGGGAGGGGGGGCGCCCAGAAGGCACGGCCGGCCTGATGCCCCACGCTCGCTTCCACCCTCTTCCCAGTGAGCGGCCCGACGTGGTGCGGTGCGGTGCGGTGCGGTGCGGTGCGGTGCGGGATGGAAGCGGAGGCGGGCGTGGGGCCAAGCCGGGAGCAGTCTGCCAGAGTCCCGGGATCGGTGAAGGCCGGGGCTTGCGCCACAGCGCCTTGCCAGGGTCCTCTTGCGCCGCCTCCGCCACCCGCCCGGGGCCCGCGGCGGAGGGCGGCGGCAGCGAGGCAGGCAGCCAGGCAGGCAGGCAGGCAGGCAGGCAGGCGCGTGCATGGGTGAAGCGCGGCACCCGCTGGGCTTGGGATGCGTGGAGCAGGCTCTTGAGGCGCCCAGCGGCAGCCGCCGGCGTCTACGGCCATACCACCCTGAACGCGCCCGATCTCGTCTGATCTCGGAAGCTAAGCAGGGTCGGGCCTGGTTAGTACTTGGATGGGAGACCGCCTGGGAATACCGGGTGCTGTAGGCTTTTGCCTTTTGCCTGTTGCCTGTTGCCTCTGGCCTCCTTGACCTCTCCTTTGGCGCCCGCCGCCCCTCCCCCTCCCTCCGTGTGTCCCTCTCTCCCCGGGGAGGGGAGCGCGGCTCCGGGGGCCAAACACACCCCGGCGGCCACTGCTCCCTCAGCCCCTCCCGGGCCGGCAAAGCGGCCTGGCCTGGCCTAGCCTGGCCCCGCCCCGCCCCGCCCCGCCCCCCCCCGAGCCCGCACACCCCACGGCACTTCACAAGGGGTCCGCTCCCCGCTCCCCGCTCCCCGCACCGGGCGAAATCCCACTGCACCGGCTGGAAGCCACGCCCCAGCTTTGCACCTTTCCTGACACTGCACCCGCACGGAGGGGTGGGGGGGTGCGGCGAGGGCGGGACCGGGGGCTGGCGCCTGGGGACTGGAGGGTGGGGGCTGGGTGGGTGGATCCAAAAACACAGGAGCGGGCGGGGCAGCGAGACCCCAAACACAGACTCCGCCACAGGACTGGGCTCCCTGGGTCCCGGACCTCTTCCCTCCCTCCAGCCCCCATCCCCAGGGCCCCCGGCGTTTCGCGAGGCCCAGCTAGGGCTGCGGGCTCGCGCTGGTGATGTTCTGTGGGGGCGCTGGGGCCTCCGGGCTGGCTGCGCTCGCCCTGCGACTGGGGAGGAGGCGCTGAGAACCCGGCGGGAGGGGGGGCGCCCAGAAGGCACGGCCGGCCTGATGCCCCACGCTCGCTTCCACCCTCTTCCCAGTGAGCGGCCCGACGTGGTGCGGTGCGGTGCGGTGCGGTGCGGGATGGAAGCGGAGGCGGGCGTGGGGCCAAGCCGGGAGCAGTCTGCCAGAGTCCCGGGATCGGTGAAGGCCGGGGCTTGCGCCACAGCGCCTTGCCAGGGTCCTCTTGCGCCGCCTCCGCCACCCGCCCGGGGCCCGCGGCGGAGGGCGGCGGCAGCGAGGCAGGCAGCCAGGCAGGCAGGCAGGCAGGCAGGCAGGCGCGTGCATGGGTGAAGCGCGGCACCCGCTGGGCTTGGGATGCGTGGAGCAGGCTCTTGAGGCGCCCAGCGGCAGCCGCCGTCGTCTACGGCCATACCACCCTGAACGCGCCCGATCTCGTCTGATCTCGGAAGCTAAGCAGGGTCGGGCCTGGTTAGTACTTGGATGGGAGACCGCCTGGGAATACCGGGTGCTGTAGGCTTTTGCCTTTTGCCTGTTGCCTGTTGCCTCTGGCCTCCTTGACCTCTCCTTTGGCGCCCGCCGCCCCTCCCCCTCCCTCCGTGTGTCCCTCTCTCCCCGGGGAGGGGAGCGCGGCTCCGGGAGCCAAACACACCCCGGCGGCCACTGCTCCCTCAGCCCCTCCCGGGCCGGCAAAGCGGCCTGGCCTGGCCTAGCCTGGCCCCGCCCCGCCCCGCCCCGCCCCCCCCCCGAGCCCGCACACCCCACGGCACTTCACAAGGGGTCCGCTCCCCGCTCCCCGCTCCCCGCACCGGGCGAAATCCCACTGCACCGGCTGGAAGCCACGCCCCAGCTTTGCACCTTTCCTGACACTGCACCCGCACGGAGGGGTGGGGGGGTGCGGCGAGGGCGGGACCGGGGGCTGGCGCCTGGGGACTGGAGGGTGGGGGCTGGGTGGGTGGATCCAAAAACACAGGAGCGGGCGGGGCAGCGAGACCCCAAACACAGACTCCGCCACAGGACTGGGCTCCCTGGGTCCCGGACCTCTTCCCTCCCTCCAGCCCCCATCCCCAGGGCCCCCGGCGTTTCGCGAGGCCCAGCTAGGGCTGCGGGCTCGCGCTGGTGATGTTCTGTGGGGGCGCTGGGGCCTCCGGGCTGGCTGCGCTCGCCCTGCGACTGGGGAGGAGGCGCTGAGAACCCGGCGGGAGGGGGGGCGCCCAGAAGGCACGGCCGGCCTGATGCCCCACGCTCGCTTCCACCCTCTTCCCAGTGAGCGGCCCGACGTGGTGCGGTGCGGTGCGGTGCGGTGCGGTGCGGTGCGGGATGGAAGCGGAGGCGGGCGTGGGGCCAAGCCGGGAGCAGTCTGCCAGAGTCCCGGGATCGGTGAAGGCCGGGGCTTGCGCCACAGCGCCTTGCCAGGGTCCTCTTGCGCCGCCTCCGCCACCCGCCCGGGGCCCGCGGCGGAGGGCGGCGGCAGCGAGGCAGGCAGCCAGGCAGGCAGGCAGGCAGGCAGGCAGGCGCGTGCATGGGTGAAGCGCGGCACCCGCTGGGCTTGGGATGCGTGGAGCAGGCTCTTGAGGCGCCCAGCGGCAGCCGCCGGCGTCTACGGCCATACCACCCTGAACGCGCCCGATCTCGTCTGATCTCGGAAGCTAAGCAGGGTCGGGCCTGGTTAGTACTTGGATGGGAGACCGCCTGGGAATACCGGGTGCTGTAGGCTTTTGCCTTTTGCCTGTTGCCTGTTGCCTCTGGCCTCCTTGACCTCTCCTTTGGCGCCCGCCGCCCCTCCCCCTCCCTCCGTGTGTCCCTCTCTCCCCGGGGAGGGGAGCGCGGCTCCGGGGGCCAAACACACCCCGGCGGCCACTGCTCCCTCAGCCCCTCCCGGGCCGGCAAAGCGGCCTGGCCTGGCCTAGCCTGGCCCCGCCCCGCCCCGCCCCGCCCCCCCCCGAGCCCGCACACCCCACGGCACTTCACAAGGGGTCCGCTCCCCGCTCCCCGCTCCCCGCACCGGGCGAAATCCCACTGCACCGGCTGGAAGCCACGCCCCAGCTTTGCACCTTTCCTGACACTGCACCCGCACGGAGGGGTGGGGGGGTGCGGCGAGGGCGGGACCGGGGGCTGGCGCCTGGGGACTGGAGGGTGGGGGCTGGGTGGGTGGATCCAAAAACACAGGAGCGGGCGGGGCAGCGAGACCCCAAACACAGACTCCGCCACAGGACTGGGCTCCCTGGGTCCCGGACCTCTTCCCTCCCTCCAGCCCCCATCCCCAGGGCCCCCGGCGTTTCGCGAGGCCCAGCTAGGGCTGCGGGCTCGCGCTGGTGATGTTCTGTGGGGGCGCTGGGGCCTCCGGGCTGGCTGCGCTCGCCCTGCGACTGGGGAGGAGGCGCTGAGAACCCGGCGGGAGGGGGGGCGCCCAGAAGGCACGGCCGGCCTGATGCCCCACGCTCGCTTCCACCCTCTTCCCAGTGAGCGGCCCGACGTGGTGCGGTGCGGTGCGGTGCGGTGCGGTGCGGTGCGGTGCGGGATGGAAGCGGAGGCGGGCGTGGGGCCAAGCCGGGAGCAGTCTGCCAGAGTCCCGGGATCGGTGAAGGCCGGGGCTTGCGCCACAGCGCCTTGCCAGGGTCCTCTTGCGCCGCCTCCGCCACCCGCCCGGGGCCCGCGGCGGAGGGCGGCGGCAGCGAGGCAGGCAGCCAGGCAGGCAGGCAGGCAGGCAGGCAGGCAGGCGCGTGCATGGGTGAAGCGCGGCACCCGCTGGGCTTGGGATGCGTGGAGCAGGCTCTTGAGGCGCCCAGCGGCAGCCGCCGGCGTCTACGGCCATACCACCCTGAACGCGCCCGATCTCGTCTGATCTCGGAAGCTAAGCAGGGTCGGGCCTGGTTAGTACTTGGATGGGAGACCGCCTGGGAATACCGGGTGCTGTAGGCTTTTGCCTTTTGCCTGTTGCCTGTTGCCTCTGGCCTCCTTGACCTCTCCTTTGGCGCCCGCCGCCCCTCCCCCTCCCTCCGTGTGTCCCTCTCTCCCCGGGGAGGGGAGCGCGGCTCCGGGGGCCAAACACACCCCGGCGGCCACTGCTCCCTCAGCCCCTCCCGGGCCGGCAAAGCGGCCTGGCCTGGCCTAGCCTGGCCCCGCCCCGCCCCGCCCCGCCCCCCCCCCGAGCCCGCACACCCCACGGCACTTCACAAGGGGTCCGCTCCCCGCTCCCCGCTCCCCGCACCGGGCGAAATCCCACTGCACCGGCTGGAAGCCACGCCCCAGCTTTGCACCTTTCCTGACACTGCACCCGCACGGAGGGGTGGGGGGGTGCGGCGAGGGCGGGACCGGGGGCTGGCGCCTGGGGACTGGAGGGTGGGGGCTGGGTGGGTGGATCCAAAAACACAGGAGCGGGCGGGGCAGCGAGACCCCAAACACAGACTCCGCCACAGGACTGGGCTCCCTGGGTCCCGGACCTCTTCCCTCCCTCCAGCCCCCATCCCCAGGGCCCCCGGCGTTTCGCGAGGCCCAGCTAGGGCTGCGGGCTCGCGCTGGTGATGTTCTGTGGGGGCGCTGGGGCCTCCGGGCTGGCTGCGCTCGCCCTGCGACTGGGGAGGAGGCGCTGAGAACCCGGCGGGAGGGGGGGCGCCCAGAAGGCACGGCCGGCCTGATGCCCCACGCTCGCTTCCACCCTCTTCCCAGTGAGCGGCCCGACGTGGTGCGGTGCGGTGCGGTGCGGTGCGGTGCGGTGCGGGATGGAAGCGGAGGCGGGCGTGGGGCCAAGCCGGGAGCAGTCTGCCAGAGTCCCGGGATCGGTGAAGGCCGGGGCTTGCGCCACAGCGCCTTGCCAGGGTCCTCTTGCGCCGCCTCCGCCACCCGCCCGGGGCCCGCGGCGGAGGGCGGCGGCAGCGAGGCAGGCAGCCAGGCAGGCAGGCAGGCAGGCAGGCAGGCGCGTGCATGGGTGAAGCGCGGCACCCGCTGGGCTTGGGATGCGTGGAGCAGGCTCTTGAGGCGCCCAGCGGCAGCCGCCGGCGTCTACGGCCATACCACCCTGAACGCGCCCGATCTCGTCTGATCTCGGAAGCTAAGCAGGGTCGGGCCTGGTTAGTACTTGGATGGGAGACCGCCTGGGAATACCGGGTGCTGTAGGCTTTTGCCTTTTGCCTGTTGCCTGTTGCCTCTGGCCTCCTTGACCTCTCCTTTGGCGCCCGCCGCCCCTCCCCCTCCCTCCGTGTGTCCCTCTCTCCCCGGGGAGGGGAGCGCGGCTCCGGGGGCCAAACACACCCCGGCGGCCACTGCTCCCTCAGCCCCTCCCGGGCCGGCAAAGCGGCCTGGCCTGGCCTAGCCTGGCCCCGCCCCGCCCCGCCCCGCCCCCCCCCGAGCCCGCACACCCCACGGCACTTCACAAGGGGTCCGCTCCCCGCTCCCCGCTCCCCGCACCGGGCGAAATCCCACTGCACCGGCTGGAAGCCACGCCCCAGCTTTGCACCTTTCCTGACACTGCACCCGCACGGAGGGGTGGGGGGGTGCGGCGAGGGCGGGACCGGGGGCTGGCGCCTGGGGACTGGAGGGTGGGGGCTGGGTGGGTGGATCCAAAAACACAGGAGCGGGCGGGGCAGCGAGACCCCAAACACAGACTCCGCCACAGGACTGGGCTCCCTGGGTCCCGGACCTCTTCCCTCCCTCCAGCCCCCATCCCCAGGGCCCCCGGCGTTTCGCGAGGCCCAGCTAGGGCTGCGGGCTCGCGCTGGTGATGTTCTGTGGGGGCGCTGGGGCCTCCGGGCTGGCTGCGCTCGCCCTGCGACTGGGGAGGAGGCGCTGAGAACCCGGCGGGAGGGGGGGCGCCCAGAAGGCACGGCCGGCCTGATGCCCCACGCTCGCTTCCACCCTCTTCCCAGTGAGCGGCCCGACGTGGTGCGGTGCGGTGCGGTGCGGTGCGGTGCGGTGCGGTGCGGGATGGAAGCGGAGGCGGGCGTGGGGCCAAGCCGGGAGCAGTCTGCCAGAGTCCCGGGATCGGTGAAGGCCGGGGCTTGCGCCACAGCGCCTTGCCAGGGTCCTCTTGCGCCGCCTCCGCCACCCGCCCGGGGCCCGCGGCGGAGGGCGGCGGCAGCGAGGCAGGCAGCCAGGCAGGCAGGCAGGCAGGCAGGCAGGCAGGCGCGTGCATGGGTGAAGCGCGGCACCCGCTGGGCTTGGGATGCGTGGAGCAGGCTCTTGAGGCGCCCAGCGGCAGCCGCCGGCGTCTACGGCCATACCACCCTGAACGCGCCCGATCTCGTCTGATCTCGGAAGCTAAGCAGGGTCGGGCCTGGTTAGTACTTGGATGGGAGACCGCCTGGGAATACCGGGTGCTGTAGGCTTTTGCCTTTTGCCTGTTGCCTGTTGCCTCTGGCCTCCTTGACCTCTCCTTTGGCGCCCGCCGCCCCTCCCCCTCCCTCCGTGTGTCCCTCTCTCCCCGGGGAGGGGAGCGCGGCTCCGGGGGCCAAACACACCCCGGCGGCCACTGCTCCCTCAGCCCCTCCCGGGCCGGCAAAGCGGCCTGGCCTGGCCTAGCCTGGCCCCGCCCCGCCCCGCCCCGCCCCCCCCCCCGAGCCCGCACACCCCACGGCACTTCACAAGGGGTCCGCTCCCCGCTCCCCGCTCCCCGCACCGGGCGAAATCCCACTGCACCGGCTGGAAGCCACGCCCCAGCTTTGCACCTTTCCTGACACTGCACCCGCACGGAGGGGTGGGGGGGTGCGGCGAGGGCGGGACCGGGGGCTGGCGCCTGGGGACTGGAGGGTGGGGGCTGGGTGGGTGGATCCAAAAACACAGGAGCGGGCGGGGCAGCGAGACCCCAAACACAGACTCCGCCACAGGACTGGGCTCCCTGGGTCCCGGACCTCTTCCCTCCCTCCAGCCCCCATCCCCAGGGCCCCCGGCGTTTCGCGAGGCCCAGCTAGGGCTGCGGGCTCGCGCTGGTGATGTTCTGTGGGGGCGCTGGGGCCTCCGGGCTGGCTGCGCTCGCCCTGCGACTGGGGAGGAGGCGCTGAGAACCCGGCGGGAGGGGGGGCGCCCAGAAGGCACGGCCGGCCTGATGCCCCACGCTCGCTTCCACCCTCTTCCCAGTGAGCGGCCCGACGTGGTGCGGTGCGGTGCGGTGCGGTGCGGTGCGGGATGGAAGCGGAGGCGGGCGTGGGGCCAAGCCGGGAGCAGTCTGCCAGAGTCCCGGGATCGGTGAAGGCCGGGGCTTGCGCCACAGCGCCTTGCCAGGGTCCTCTTGCGCCGCCTCCGCCACCCGCCCGGGGCCCGCGGCGGAGGGCGGCGGCAGCGAGGCAGGCAGCCAGGCAGGCAGGCAGGCAGGCAGGCAGGCAGGCAGGCGCGTGCATGGGTGAAGCGCGGCACCCGCTGGGCTTGGGATGCGTGGAGCAGGCTCTTGAGGCGCCCAGCGGCAGCCGCCGGCGTCTACGGCCATACCACCCTGAACGCGCCCGATCTCGTCTGATCTCGGAAGCTAAGCAGGGTCGGGCCTGGTTAGTACTTGGATGGGAGACCGCCTGGGAATACCGGGTGCTGTAGGCTTTTGCCTTTTGCCTGTTGCCTGTTGCCTCTGGCCTCCTTGACCTCTCCTTTGGCGCCCGCCGCCCCTCCCCCTCCCTCCGTGTGTCCCTCTCTCCCCGGGGAGGGGAGCGCGGCTCCGGGGGCCAAACACACCCCGGCGGCCACTGCTCCCTCAGCCCCTCCCGGGCCGGCAAAGCGGCCTGGCCTGGCCTAGCCTGGCCCCGCCCCGCCCCGCCCCGCCCCCCCCCCGAGCCCGCACACCCCACGGCACTTCACAAGGGGTCCGCTCCCCGCTCCCCGCTCCCCGCACCGGGCGAAATCCCACTGCACCGGCTGGAAGCCACGCCCCAGCTTTGCACCTTTCCTGACACTGCACCCGCACGGAGGGGTGGGGGGGTGCGGCGAGGGCGGGACCGGGGGCTGGCGCCTGGGGACTGGAGGGTGGGGGCTGGGTGGGTGGATCCAAAAACACAGGAGCGGGCGGGGCAGCGAGACCCCAAACACAGACTCCGCCACAGGACTGGGCTCCCTGGGTCCCGGACCTCTTCCCTCCCTCCAGCCCCCATCCCCAGGGCCCCCGGCGTTTCGCGAGGCCCAGCTAGGGCTGCGGGCTCGCGCTGGTGATGTTCTGTGGGGGCGCTGGGGCCTCCGGGCTGGCTGCGCTCGCCCTGCGACTGGGGAGGAGGCGCTGAGAACCCGGCGGGAGGGGGGGCGCCCAGAAGGCACGGCCGGCCTGATGCCCCACGCTCGCTTCCACCCTCTTCCCAGTGAGCGGCCCGACGTGGTGCGGTGCGGTGCGGTGCGGTGCGGTGCGGGATGGAAGCGGAGGCGGGCGTGGGGCCAAGCCGGGAGCAGTCTGCCAGAGTCCCGGGATCGGTGAAGGCCGGGGCTTGCGCCACAGCGCCTTGCCAGGGTCCTCTTGCGCCGCCTCCGCCACCCGCCCGGGGCCCGCGGCGGAGGGCGGCGGCAGCGAGGCAGGCAGCCAGGCAGGCAGGCAGGCAGGCAGGCAGGCGCGTGCATGGGTGAAGCGCGGCACCCGCTGGGCTTGGGATGCGTGGAGCAGGCTCTTGAGGCGCCCAGCGGCAGCCGCCGGCGTCTACGGCCATACCACCCTGAACGCGCCCGATCTCGTCTGATCTCGGAAGCTAAGCAGGGTCGGGCCTGGTTAGTACTTGGATGGGAGACCGCCTGGGAATACCGGGTGCTGTAGGCTTTTGCCTTTTGCCTGTTGCCTGTTGCCTCTGGCCTCCTTGACCTCTCCTTTGGCGCCCGCCGCCCCTCCCCCTCCCTCCGTGTGTCCCTCTCTCCCCGGGGAGGGGAGCGCGGCTCCGGGGGCCAAACACACCCCGGCGGCCACTGCTCCCTCAGCCCCTCCCGGGCCGGCAAAGCGGCCTGGCCTGGCCTAGCCTGGCCCCGCCCCGCCCCGCCCCGCCCCCCCCCGAGCCCGCACACCCCACGGCACTTCACAAGGGGTCCGCTCCCCGCTCCCCGCTCCCCGCACCGGGCGAAATCCCACTGCACCGGCTGGAAGCCACGCCCCAGCTTTGCACCTTTCCTGACACTGCACCCGCACGGAGGGGTGGGGGGGTGCGGCGAGGGCGGGACCGGGGGCTGGCGCCTGGGGACTGGAGGGTGGGGGCTGGGTGGGTGGATCCAAAAACACAGGAGCGGGCGGGGCAGCGAGACCCCAAACACAGACTCCGCCACAGGACTGGGCTCCCTGGGTCCCGGACCTCTTCCCTCCCTCCAGCCCCCATCCCCAGGGCCCCCGGCGTTTCGCGAGGCCCAGCTAGGGCTGCGGGCTCGCGCTGGTGATGTTCTGTGGGGGCGCTGGGGCCTCCGGGCTGGCTGCGCTCGCCCTGCGACTGGGGAGGAGGCGCTGAGAACCCGGCGGGAGGGGGGGCGCCCAGAAGGCACGGCCGGCCTGATGCCCCACGCTCGCTTCCACCCTCTTCCCAGTGAGCGGCCCGACGTGGTGCGGTGCGGTGCGGTGCGGTGCGGTGCGGTGCGGTGCGGGATGGAAGCGGAGGCGGGCGTGGGGCCAAGCCGGGAGCAGTCTGCCAGAGTCCCGGGATCGGTGAAGGCCGGGGCTTGCGCCACAGCGCCTTGCCAGGGTCCTCTTGCGCCGCCTCCGCCACCCGCCCGGGGCCCGCGGCGGAGGGCGGCGGCAGCGAGGCAGGCAGCCAGGCAGGCAGGCAGGCAGGCAGGCAGGCAGGCGCGTGCATGGGTGAAGCGCGGCACCCGCTGGGCTTGGGATGCGTGGAGCAGGCTCTTGAGGCGCCCAGCGGCAGCCGCCGGCGTCTACGGCCATACCACCCTGAACGCGCCCGATCTCGTCTGATCTCGGAAGCTAAGCAGGGTCGGGCCTGGTTAGTACTTGGATGGGAGACCGCCCGGGAATACCGGGTGCTGTAGGCTTTTGCCTTTTGCCTGTTGCCTGTTGCCTCTGGCCTCCTTGACCTCTCCTTTGGCGCCCGCCGCCCCTCCCCCTCCCTCCGTGTGTCCCTCTCTCCCCGGGGAGGGGAGCGCGGCTCCGGGAGCCAAACACACCCCGGCGGCCACTGCTCCCTCAGCCCCTCCCGGGCCGGCAAAGCGGCCTGGCCTGGCCTAGCCTGGCCCCGCCCCGCCCCGCCCCGCCCCCCCCCCCCCCGAGCCCGCACACCCCACGGCACTTCACAAGGGGTCCGCTCCCCGCTCCCCGCTCCCCGCACCGGGCGAAATCCCACTGCACCGGCTGGAAGCCACGCCCCAGCTTTGCACCTTTCCTGACACTGCACCCGCACGGAGGGGTGGGGGGGTGCGGCGAGGGCGGGACCGGGGGCTGGCGCCTGGGGACTGGAGGGTGGGGGCTGGGTGGGTGGATCCAAAAACACAGGAGCGGGCGGGGCAGCGAGACCCCAAACACAGACTCCGCCACAGGACTGGGCTCCCTGGGTCCCGGACCTCTTCCCTCCCTCCAGCCCCCATCCCCAGGGCCCCCGGCGTTTCGCGAGGCCCAGCTAGGGCTGCGGGCTCGCGCTGGTGATGTTCTGTGGGGGCGCTGGGGCCTCCGGGCTGGCTGCGCTCGCCCTGCGACTGGGGAGGAGGCGCTGAGAACCCGGCGGGAGGGGGGGCGCCCAGAAGGCACGGCCGGCCTGATGCCCCACGCTCGCTTCCACCCTCTTCCCAGTGAGCGGCCCGACGTGGTGCGGTGCGGTGCGGTGCGGTGCGGTGCGGTGCGGGATGGAAGCGGAGGCGGGCGTGGGGCCAAGCCGGGAGCAGTCTGCCAGAGTCCCGGGATCGGTGAAGGCCGGGGCTTGCGCCACAGCGCCTTGCCAGGGTCCTCTTGCGCCGCCTCCGCCACCCGCCCGGGGCCCGCGGCGGAGGGCGGCGGCAGCGAGGCAGGCAGCCAGGCAGGCAGGCAGGCAGGCAGGCAGGCGCGTGCATGGGTGAAGCGCGGCACCCGCTGGGCTTGGGATGCGTGGAGCAGGCTCTTGAGGCGCCCAGCGGCAGCCGCCGGCGTCTACGGCCATACCACCCTGAACGCGCCCGATCTCGTCTGATCTCGGAAGCTAAGCAGGGTCGGGCCTGGTTAGTACTTGGATGGGAGACCGCCTGGGAATACCGGGTGCTGTAGGCTTTTGCCTTTTGCCTGTTGCCTGTTGCCTCTGGCCTCCTTGACCTCTCCTTTGGCGCCCGCCGCCCCTCCCCCTCCCTCCGTGTGTCCCTCTCTCCCCGGGGAGGGGAGCGCGGCTCCGGGGGCCAAACACACCCCGGCGGCCACTGCTCCCTCAGCCCCTCCCGGGCCGGCAAAGCGGCCTGGCCTGGCCTAGCCTGGCCCCGCCCCGCCCCGCCCCGCCCCCCCCCGAGCCCGCACACCCCACGGCACTTCACAAGGGGTCCGCTCCCCGCTCCCCGCTCCCCGCACCGGGCGAAATCCCACTGCACCGGCTGGAAGCCACGCCCCAGCTTTGCACCTTTCCTGACACTGCACCCGCACGGAGGGGTGGGGGGGTGCGGCGAGGGCGGGACCGGGGGCTGGCGCCTGGGGACTGGAGGGTGGGGGCTGGGTGGGTGGATCCAAAAACACAGGAGCGGGCGGGGCAGCGAGACCCCAAACACAGACTCCGCCACAGGACTGGGCTCCCTGGGTCCCGGACCTCTTCCCTCCCTCCAGCCCCCATCCCCAGGGCCCCCGGCGTTTCGCGAGGCCCAGCTAGGGCTGCGGGCTCGCGCTGGTGATGTTCTGTGGGGGCGCTGGGGCCTCCGGGCTGGCTGCGCTCGCCCTGCGACTGGGGAGGAGGCGCTGAGAACCCGGCGGGAGGGGGGGCGCCCAGAAGGCACGGCCGGCCTGATGCCCCACGCTCGCTTCCACCCTCTTCCCAGTGAGCGGCCCGACGTGGTGCGGTGCGGTGCGGTGCGGTGCGGTGCGGTGCGGGATGGAAGCGGAGGCGGGCGTGGGGCCAAGCCGGGAGCAGTCTGCCAGAGTCCCGGGATCGGTGAAGGCCGGGGCTTGCGCCACAGCGCCTTGCCAGGGTCCTCTTGCGCCGCCTCCGCCACCCGCCCGGGGCCCGCGGCGGAGGGCGGCGGCAGCGAGGCAGGCAGCCAGGCAGGCAGGCAGGCAGGCAGGCAGGCAGGCGCGTGCATGGGTGAAGCGCGGCACCCGCTGGGCTTGGGATGCGTGGAGCAGGCTCTTGAGGCGCCCAGCGGCAGCCGCCGGCGTCTACGGCCATACCACCCTGAACGCGCCCGATCTCGTCTGATCTCGGAAGCTAAGCAGGGTCGGGCCTGGTTAGTACTTGGATGGGAGACCGCCTGGGAATACCGGGTGCTGTAGGCTTTTGCCTTTTGCCTGTTGCCTGTTGCCTCTGGCCTCCTTGACCTCTCCTTTGGCGCCCGCCGCCCCTCCCCCTCCCTCCGTGTGTCCCTCTCTCCCCGGGGAGGGGAGCGCGGCTCCGGGGGCCAAACACACCCCGGCGGCCACTGCTCCCTCAGCCCCTCCCGGGCCGGCAAAGCGGCCTGGCCTGGCCTAGCCTGGCCCCGCCCCGCCCCGCCCCGCCCCCCCCCCGAGCCCGCACACCCCACGGCACTTCACAAGGGGTCCGCTCCCCGCTCCCCGCTCCCCGCACCGGGCGAAATCCCACTGCACCGGCTGGAAGCCACGCCCCAGCTTTGCACCTTTCCTGACACTGCACCCGCACGGAGGGGTGGGGGGGTGCGGCGAGGGCGGGACCGGGGGCTGGCGCCTGGGGACTGGAGGGTGGGGGCTGGGTGGGTGGATCCAAAAACACAGGAGCGGGCGGGGCAGCGAGACCCCAAACACAGACTCCGCCACAGGACTGGGCTCCCTGGGTCCCGGACCTCTTCCCTCCCTCCAGCCCCCATCCCCAGGGCCCCCGGCGTTTCGCGAGGCCCAGCTAGGGCTGCGGGCTCGCGCTGGTGATGTTCTGTGGGGGCGCTGGGGCCTCCGGGCTGGCTGCGCTCGCCCTGCGACTGGGGAGGAGGCGCTGAGAACCCGGCGGGAGGGGGGGCGCCCAGAAGGCACGGCCGGCCTGATGCCCCACGCTCGCTTCCACCCTCTTCCCAGTGAGCGGCCCGACGTGGTGCGGTGCGGTGCGGTGCGGTGCGGTGCGGGATGGAAGCGGAGGCGGGCGTGGGGCCAAGCCGGGAGCAGTCTGCCAGAGTCCCGGGATCGGTGAAGGCCGGGGCTTGCGCCACAGCGCCTTGCCAGGGTCCTCTTGCGCCGCCTCCGCCACCCGCCCGGGGCCCGCGGCGGAGGGCGGCGGCAGCGAGGCAGGCAGCCAGGCAGGCAGGCAGGCAGGCAGGCAGGCGCGTGCATGGGTGAAGCGCGGCACCCGCTGGGCTTGGGATGCGTGGAGCAGGCTCTTGAGGCGCCCAGCGGCAGCCGCCGGCGTCTACGGCCATACCACCCTGAACGCGCCCGATCTCGTCTGATCTCGGAAGCTAAGCAGGGTCGGGCCTGGTTAGTACTTGGATGGGAGACCGCCTGGGAATACCGGGTGCTGTAGGCTTTTGCCTTTTGCCTGTTGCCTGTTGCCTCTGGCCTCCTTGACCTCTCCTTTGGCGCCCGCCGCCCCTCCCCCTCCCTCCGTGTGTCCCTCTCTCCCCGGGGAGGGGAGCGCGGCTCCGGGGGCCAAACACACCCCGGCGGCCACTGCTCCCTCAGCCCCTCCCGGGCCGGCAAAGCGGCCTGGCCTGGCCTAGCCTGGCCCCGCCCCGCCCCGCCCCGCCCCCCCCCGAGCCCGCACACCCCACGGCACTTCACAAGGGGTCCGCTCCCCGCTCCCCGCTCCCCGCACCGGGCGAAATCCCACTGCACCGGCTGGAAGCCACGCCCCAGCTTTGCACCTTTCCTGACACTGCACCCGCACGGAGGGGTGGGGGGGTGCGGCGAGGGCGGGACCGGGGGCTGGCGCCTGGGGACTGGAGGGTGGGGGCTGGGTGGGTGGATCCAAAAACACAGGAGCGGGCGGGGCAGCGAGACCCCAAACACAGACTCCGCCACAGGACTGGGCTCCCTGGGTCCCGGACCTCTTCCCTCCCTCCAGCCCCCATCCCCAGGGCCCCCGGCGTTTCGCGAGGCCCAGCTAGGGCTGCGGGCTCGCGCTGGTGATGTTCTGTGGGGGCGCTGGGGCCTCCGGGCTGGCTGCGCTCGCCCTGCGACTGGGGAGGAGGCGCTGAGAACCCGGCGGGAGGGGGGGCGCCCAGAAGGCACGGCCGGCCTGATGCCCCACGCTCGCTTCCACCCTCTTCCCAGTGAGCGGCCCGACGTGGTGCGGTGCGGTGCGGTGCGGTGCGGTGCGGTGCGGTGCGGGATGGAAGCGGAGGCGGGCGTGGGGCCAAGCCGGGAGCAGTCTGCCAGAGTCCCGGGATCGGTGAAGGCCGGGGCTTGCGCCACAGCGCCTTGCCAGGGTCCTCTTGCGCCGCCTCCGCCACCCGCCCGGGGCCCGCGGCGGAGGGCGGCGGCAGCGAGGCAGGCAGCCAGGCAGGCAGGCAGGCAGGCAGGCAGGCAGGCGCGTGCATGGGTGAAGCGCGGCACCCGCTGGGCTTGGGATGCGTGGAGCAGGCTCTTGAGGCGCCCAGCGGCAGCCGCCGGCGTCTACGGCCATACCACCCTGAACGCGCCCGATCTCGTCTGATCTCGGAAGCTAAGCAGGGTCGGGCCTGGTTAGTACTTGGATGGGAGACCGCCCGGGAATACCGGGTGCTGTAGGCTTTTGCCTTTTGCCTGTTGCCTGTTGCCTCTGGCCTCCTTGACCTCTCCTTTGGCGCCCGCCGCCCCTCCCCCTCCCTCCGTGTGTCCCTCTCTCCCCGGGGAGGGGAGCGCGGCTCCGGGAGCCAAACACACCCCGGCGGCCACTGCTCCCTCAGCCCCTCCCGGGCCGGCAAAGCGGCCTGGCCTGGCCTAGCCTGGCCCCGCCCCGCCCCGCCCCGCCCCCCCCCCCCCCCGAGCCCGCACACCCCACGGCACTTCACAAGGGGTCCGCTCCCCGCTCCCCGCTCCCCGCACCGGGCGAAATCCCACTGCACCGGCTGGAAGCCACGCCCCAGCTTTGCACCTTTCCTGACACTGCACCCGCACGGAGGGGTGGGGGGGTGCGGCGAGGGCGGGACCGGGGGCTGGCGCCTGGGGACTGGAGGGTGGGGGCTGGGTGGGTGGATCCAAAAACACAGGAGCGGGCGGGGCAGCGAGACCCCAAACACAGACTCCGCCACAGGACTGGGCTCCCTGGGTCCCGGACCTCTTCCCTCCCTCCAGCCCCCATCCCCAGGGCCCCCGGCGTTTCGCGAGGCCCAGCTAGGGCTGCGGGCTCGCGCTGGTGATGTTCTGTGGGGGCGCTGGGGCCTCCGGGCTGGCTGCGCTCGCCCTGCGACTGGGGAGGAGGCGCTGAGAACCCGGCGGGAGGGGGGGCGCCCAGAAGGCACGGCCGGCCTGATGCCCCACGCTCGCTTCCACCCTCTTCCCAGTGAGCGGCCCGACGTGGTGCGGTGCGGTGCGGTGCGGTGCGGTGCGGTGCGGGATGGAAGCGGAGGCGGGCGTGGGGCCAAGCCGGGAGCAGTCTGCCAGAGTCCCGGGATCGGTGAAGGCCGGGGCTTGCGCCACAGCGCCTTGCCAGGGTCCTCTTGCGCCGCCTCCGCCACCCGCCCGGGGCCCGCGGCGGAGGGCGGCGGCAGCGAGGCAGGCAGCCAGGCAGGCAGGCAGGCAGGCAGGCAGGCGCGTGCATGGGTGAAGCGCGGCACCCGCTGGGCTTGGGATGCGTGGAGCAGGCTCTTGAGGCGCCCAGCGGCAGCCGCCGGCGTCTACGGCCATACCACCCTGAACGCGCCCGATCTCGTCTGATCTCGGAAGCTAAGCAGGGTCGGGCCTGGTTAGTACTTGGATGGGAGACCGCCTGGGAATACCGGGTGCTGTAGGCTTTTGCCTTTTGCCTGTTGCCTGTTGCCTCTGGCCTCCTTGACCTCTCCTTTGGCGCCCGCCGCCCCTCCCCCTCCCTCCGTGTGTCCCTCTCTCCCCGGGGAGGGGAGCGCGGCTCCGGGGGCCAAACACACCCCGGCGGCCACTGCTCCCTCAGCCCCTCCCGGGCCGGCAAAGCGGCCTGGCCTGGCCTAGCCTGGCCCCGCCCCGCCCCGCCCCGCCCCCCCCCGAGCCCGCACACCCCACGGCACTTCACAAGGGGTCCGCTCCCCGCTCCCCGCTCCCCGCACCGGGCGAAATCCCACTGCACCGGCTGGAAGCCACGCCCCAGCTTTGCACCTTTCCTGACACTGCACCCGCACGGAGGGGTGGGGGGGTGCGGCGAGGGCGGGACCGGGGGCTGGCGCCTGGGGACTGGAGGGTGGGGGCTGGGTGGGTGGATCCAAAAACACAGGAGCGGGCGGGGCAGCGAGACCCCAAACACAGACTCCGCCACAGGACTGGGCTCCCTGGGTCCCGGACCTCTTCCCTCCCTCCAGCCCCCATCCCCAGGGCCCCCGGCGTTTCGCGAGGCCCAGCTAGGGCTGCGGGCTCGCGCTGGTGATGTTCTGTGGGGGCGCTGGGGCCTCCGGGCTGGCTGCGCTCGCCCTGCGACTGGGGAGGAGGCGCTGAGAACCCGGCGGGAGGGGGGGCGCCCAGAAGGCACGGCCGGCCTGATGCCCCACGCTCGCTTCCACCCTCTTCCCAGTGAGCGGCCCGACGTGGTGCGGTGCGGTGCGGTGCGGTGCGGGATGGAAGCGGAGGCGGGCGTGGGGCCAAGCCGGGAGCAGTCTGCCAGAGTCCCGGGATCGGTGAAGGCCGGGGCTTGCGCCACAGCGCCTTGCCAGGGTCCTCTTGCGCCGCCTCCGCCACCCGCCCGGGGCCCGCGGCGGAGGGCGGCGGCAGCGAGGCAGGCAGCCAGGCAGGCAGGCAGGCAGGCAGGCAGGCGCGTGCATGGGTGAAGCGCGGCACCCGCTGGGCTTGGGATGCGTGGAGCAGGCTCTTGAGGCGCCCAGCGGCAGCCGCCGTCGTCTACGGCCATACCACCCTGAACGCGCCCGATCTCGTCTGATCTCGGAAGCTAAGCAGGGTCGGGCCTGGTTAGTACTTGGATGGGAGACCGCCTGGGAATACCGGGTGCTGTAGGCTTTTGCCTTTTGCCTGTTGCCTGTTGCCTCTGGCCTCCTTGACCTCTCCTTTGGCGCCCGCCGCCCCTCCCCCTCCCTCCGTGTGTCCCTCTCTCCCCGGGGAGGGGAGCGCGGCTCCGGGAGCCAAACACACCCCGGCGGCCACTGCTCCCTCAGCCCCTCCCGGGCCGGCAAAGCGGCCTGGCCTGGCCTAGCCTGGCCCCGCCCCGCCCCGCCCCGCCCCCCCCCCGAGCCCGCACACCCCACGGCACTTCACAAGGGGTCCGCTCCCCGCTCCCCGCTCCCCGCACCGGGCGAAATCCCACTGCACCGGCTGGAAGCCACGCCCCAGCTTTGCACCTTTCCTGACACTGCACCCGCACGGAGGGGTGGGGGGGTGCGGCGAGGGCGGGACCGGGGGCTGGCGCCTGGGGACTGGAGGGTGGGGGCTGGGTGGGTGGATCCAAAAACACAGGAGCGGGCGGGGCAGCGAGACCCCAAACACAGACTCCGCCACAGGACTGGGCTCCCTGGGTCCCGGACCTCTTCCCTCCCTCCAGCCCCCATCCCCAGGGCCCCCGGCGTTTCGCGAGGCCCAGCTAGGGCTGCGGGCTCGCGCTGGTGATGTTCTGTGGGGGCGCTGGGGCCTCCGGGCTGGCTGCGCTCGCCCTGCGACTGGGGAGGAGGCGCTGAGAACCCGGCGGGAGGGGGGGCGCCCAGAAGGCACGGCCGGCCTGATGCCCCACGCTCGCTTCCACCCTCTTCCCAGTGAGCGGCCCGACGTGGTGCGGTGCGGTGCGGTGCGGTGCGGTGCGGTGCGGGATGGAAGCGGAGGCGGGCGTGGGGCCAAGCCGGGAGCAGTCTGCCAGAGTCCCGGGATCGGTGAAGGCCGGGGCTTGCGCCACAGCGCCTTGCCAGGGTCCTCTTGCGCCGCCTCCGCCACCCGCCCGGGGCCCGCGGCGGAGGGCGGCGGCAGCGAGGCAGGCAGCCAGGCAGGCAGGCAGGCAGGCAGGCAGGCGCGTGCATGGGTGAAGCGCGGCACCCGCTGGGCTTGGGATGCGTGGAGCAGGCTCTTGAGGCGCCCAGCGGCAGCCGCCGGCGTCTACGGCCATACCACCCTGAACGCGCCCGATCTCGTCTGATCTCGGAAGCTAAGCAGGGTCGGGCCTGGTTAGTACTTGGATGGGAGACCGCCTGGGAATACCGGGTGCTGTAGGCTTTTGCCTTTTGCCTGTTGCCTGTTGCCTCTGGCCTCCTTGACCTCTCCTTTGGCGCCCGCCGCCCCTCCCCCTCCCTCCGTGTGTCCCTCTCTCCCCGGGGAGGGGAGCGCGGCTCCGGGGGCCAAACACACCCCGGCGGCCACTGCTCCCTCAGCCCCTCCCGGGCCGGCAAAGCGGCCTGGCCTGGCCTAGCCTGGCCCCGCCCCGCCCCGCCCCGCCCCCCCCCGAGCCCGCACACCCCACGGCACTTCACAAGGGGTCCGCTCCCCGCTCCCCGCTCCCCGCACCGGGCGAAATCCCACTGCACCGGCTGGAAGCCACGCCCCAGCTTTGCACCTTTCCTGACACTGCACCCGCACGGAGGGGTGGGGGGGTGCGGCGAGGGCGGGACCGGGGGCTGGCGCCTGGGGACTGGAGGGTGGGGGCTGGGTGGGTGGATCCAAAAACACAGGAGCGGGCGGGGCAGCGAGACCCCAAACACAGACTCCGCCACAGGACTGGGCTCCCTGGGTCCCGGACCTCTTCCCTCCCTCCAGCCCCCATCCCCAGGGCCCCCGGCGTTTCGCGAGGCCCAGCTAGGGCTGCGGGCTCGCGCTGGTGATGTTCTGTGGGGGCGCTGGGGCCTCCGGGCTGGCTGCGCTCGCCCTGCGACTGGGGAGGAGGCGCTGAGAACCCGGCGGGAGGGGGGGCGCCCAGAAGGCACGGCCGGCCTGATGCCCCACGCTCGCTTCCACCCTCTTCCCAGTGAGCGGCCCGACGTGGTGCGGTGCGGTGCGGTGCGGTGCGGTGCGGTGCGGTGCGGGATGGAAGCGGAGGCGGGCGTGGGGCCAAGCCGGGAGCAGTCTGCCAGAGTCCCGGGATCGGTGAAGGCCGGGGCTTGCGCCACAGCGCCTTGCCAGGGTCCTCTTGCGCCGCCTCCGCCACCCGCCCGGGGCCCGCGGCGGAGGGCGGCGGCAGCGAGGCAGGCAGCCAGGCAGGCAGGCAGGCAGGCAGGCAGGCAGGCGCGTGCATGGGTGAAGCGCGGCACCCGCTGGGCTTGGGATGCGTGGAGCAGGCTCTTGAGGCGCCCAGCGGCAGCCGCCGGCGTCTACGGCCATACCACCCTGAACGCGCCCGATCTCGTCTGATCTCGGAAGCTAAGCAGGGTCGGGCCTGGTTAGTACTTGGATGGGAGACCGCCTGGGAATACCGGGTGCTGTAGGCTTTTGCCTTTTGCCTGTTGCCTGTTGCCTCTGGCCTCCTTGACCTCTCCTTTGGCGCCCGCCGCCCCTCCCCCTCCCTCCGTGTGTCCCTCTCTCCCCGGGGAGGGGAGCGCGGCTCCGGGGGCCAAACACACCCCGGCGGCCACTGCTCCCTCAGCCCCTCCCGGGCCGGCAAAGCGGCCTGGCCTGGCCTAGCCTGGCCCCGCCCCGCCCCGCCCCGCCCCCCCCCCGAGCCCGCACACCCCACGGCACTTCACAAGGGGTCCGCTCCCCGCTCCCCGCTCCCCGCACCGGGCGAAATCCCACTGCACCGGCTGGAAGCCACGCCCCAGCTTTGCACCTTTCCTGACACTGCACCCGCACGGAGGGGTGGGGGGGTGCGGCGAGGGCGGGACCGGGGGCTGGCGCCTGGGGACTGGAGGGTGGGGGCTGGGTGGGTGGATCCAAAAACACAGGAGCGGGCGGGGCAGCGAGACCCCAAACACAGACTCCGCCACAGGACTGGGCTCCCTGGGTCCCGGACCTCTTCCCTCCCTCCAGCCCCCATCCCCAGGGCCCCCGGCGTTTCGCGAGGCCCAGCTAGGGCTGCGGGCTCGCGCTGGTGATGTTCTGTGGGGGCGCTGGGGCCTCCGGGCTGGCTGCGCTCGCCCTGCGACTGGGGAGGAGGCGCTGAGAACCCGGCGGGAGGGGGGGCGCCCAGAAGGCACGGCCGGCCTGATGCCCCACGCTCGCTTCCACCCTCTTCCCAGTGAGCGGCCCGACGTGGTGCGGTGCGGTGCGGTGCGGTGCGGTGCGGTGCGGGATGGAAGCGGAGGCGGGCGTGGGGCCAAGCCGGGAGCAGTCTGCCAGAGTCCCGGGATCGGTGAAGGCCGGGGCTTGCGCCACAGCGCCTTGCCAGGGTCCTCTTGCGCCGCCTCCGCCACCCGCCCGGGGCCCGCGGCGGAGGGCGGCGGCAGCGAGGCAGGCAGCCAGGCAGGCAGGCAGGCAGGCAGGCAGGCGCGTGCATGGGTGAAGCGCGGCACCCGCTGGGCTTGGGATGCGTGGAGCAGGCTCTTGAGGCGCCCAGCGGCAGCCGCCGGCGTCTACGGCCATACCACCCTGAAGGCGCCCGATCTCGTCTGATCTCGGAAGCTAAGCAGGGTCGGGCCTGGTTAGTACTTGGATGGGAGACCGCCTGGGAATACCGGGTGCTGTAGGCTTTTGCCTTTTGCCTGTTGCCTGTTGCCTCTGGCCTCCTTGACCTCTCCTTTGGCGCCCGCCGCCCCTCCCCCTCCCTCCGTGTGTCCCTCTCTCCCCGGGGAGGGGAGCGCGGCTCCGGGGGCCAAACACACCCCGGCGGCCACTGCTCCCTCAGCCCCTCCCGGGCCGGCAAAGCGGCCTGGCCTGGCCTAGCCTGGCCCCGCCCCGCCCCGCCCCGCCCCCCCCCGAGCCCGCACACCCCACGGCACTTCACAAGGGGTCCGCTCCCCGCTCCCCGCTCCCCGCACCGGGCGAAATCCCACTGCACCGGCTGGAAGCCACGCCCCAGCTTTGCACCTTTCCTGACACTGCACCCGCACGGAGGGGTGGGGGGGTGCGGCGAGGGCGGGACCGGGGGCTGGCGCCTGGGGACTGGAGGGTGGGGGCTGGGTGGGTGGATCCAAAAACACAGGAGCGGGCGGGGCAGCGAGACCCCAAACACAGACTCCGCCACAGGACTGGGCTCCCTGGGTCCCGGACCTCTTCCCTCCCTCCAGCCCCCATCCCCAGGGCCCCCGGCGTTTCGCGAGGCCCAGCTAGGGCTGCGGGCTCGCGCTGGTGATGTTCTGTGGGGGCGCTGGGGCCTCCGGGCTGGCTGCGCTCGCCCTGCGACTGGGGAGGAGGCGCTGAGAACCCGGCGGGAGGGGGGGCGCCCAGAAGGCACGGCCGGCCTGATGCCCCACGCTCGCTTCCACCCTCTTCCCAGTGAGCGGCCCGACGTGGTGCGGTGCGGTGCGGTGCGGTGCGGTGCGGTGCGGTGCGGGATGGAAGCGGAGGCGGGCGTGGGGCCAAGCCGGGAGCAGTCTGCCAGAGTCCCGGGATCGGTGAAGGCCGGGGCTTGCGCCACAGCGCCTTGCCAGGGTCCTCTTGCGCCGCCTCCGCCACCCGCCCGGGGCCCGCGGCGGAGGGCGGCGGCAGCGAGGCAGGCAGCCAGGCAGGCAGGCAGGCAGGCAGGCAGGCAGGCGCGTGCATGGGTGAAGCGCGGCACCCGCTGGGCTTGGGATGCGTGGAGCAGGCTCTTGAGGCGCCCAGCGGCAGCCGCCGGCGTCTACGGCCATACCACCCTGAACGCGCCCGATCTCGTCTGATCTCGGAAGCTAAGCAGGGTCGGGCCTGGTTAGTACTTGGATGGGAGACCGCCTGGGAATACCGGGTGCTGTAGGCTTTTGCCTTTTGCCTGTTGCCTGTTGCCTCTGGCCTCCTTGACCTCTCCTTTGGCGCCCGCCGCCCCTCCCCCTCCCTCCGTGTGTCCCTCTCTCCCCGGGGAGGGGAGCGCGGCTCCGGGGGCCAAACACACCCCGGCGGCCACTGCTCCCTCAGCCCCTCCCGGGCCGGCAAAGCGGCCTGGCCTGGCCTAGCCTGGCCCCGCCCCGCCCCGCCCCGCCCCCCCCCCCGAGCCCGCACACCCCACGGCACTTCACAAGGGGTCCGCTCCCCGCTCCCCGCTCCCCGCACCGGGCGAAATCCCACTGCACCGGCTGGAAGCCACGCCCCAGCTTTGCACCTTTCCTGACACTGCACCCGCACGGAGGGGTGGGGGGGTGCGGCGAGGGCGGGACCGGGGGCTGGCGCCTGGGGACTGGAGGGTGGGGGCTGGGTGGGTGGATCCAAAAACACAGGAGCGGGCGGGGCAGCGAGACCCCAAACACAGACTCCGCCACAGGACTGGGCTCCCTGGGTCCCGGACCTCTTCCCTCCCTCCAGCCCCCATCCCCAGGGCCCCCGGCGTTTCGCGAGGCCCAGCTAGGGCTGCGGGCTCGCGCTGGTGATGTTCTGTGGGGGCGCTGGGGCCTCCGGGCTGGCTGCGCTCGCCCTGCGACTGGGGAGGAGGCGCTGAGAACCCGGCGGGAGGGGGGGCGCCCAGAAGGCACGGCCGGCCTGATGCCCCACGCTCGCTTCCACCCTCTTCCCAGTGAGCGGCCCGACGTGGTGCGGTGCGGTGCGGTGCGGTGCGGTGCGGGATGGAAGCGGAGGCGGGCGTGGGGCCAAGCCGGGAGCAGTCTGCCAGAGTCCCGGGATCGGTGAAGGCCGGGGCTTGCGCCACAGCGCCTTGCCAGGGTCCTCTTGCGCCGCCTCCGCCACCCGCCCGGGGCCCGCGGCGGAGGGCGGCGGCAGCGAGGCAGGCAGCCAGGCAGGCAGGCAGGCAGGCAGGCAGGCAGGCAGGCGCGTGCATGGGTGAAGCGCGGCACCCGCTGGGCTTGGGATGCGTGGAGCAGGCTCTTGAGGCGCCCAGCGGCAGCCGCCGGCGTCTACGGCCATACCACCCTGAACGCGCCCGATCTCGTCTGATCTCGGAAGCTAAGCAGGGTCGGGCCTGGTTAGTACTTGGATGGGAGACCGCCTGGGAATACCGGGTGCTGTAGGCTTTTGCCTTTTGCCTGTTGCCTGTTGCCTCTGGCCTCCTTGACCTCTCCTTTGGCGCCCGCCGCCCCTCCCCCTCCCTCCGTGTGTCCCTCTCTCCCCGGGGAGGGGAGCGCGGCTCCGGGGGCCAAACACACCCCGGCGGCCACTGCTCCCTCAGCCCCTCCCGGGCCGGCAAAGCGGCCTGGCCTGGCCTAGCCTGGCCCCGCCCCGCCCCGCCCCGCCCCCCCCCCGAGCCCGCACACCCCACGGCACTTCACAAGGGGTCCGCTCCCCGCTCCCCGCTCCCCGCACCGGGCGAAATCCCACTGCACCGGCTGGAAGCCACGCCCCAGCTTTGCACCTTTCCTGACACTGCACCCGCACGGAGGGGTGGGGGGGTGCGGCGAGGGCGGGACCGGGGGCTGGCGCCTGGGGACTGGAGGGTGGGGGCTGGGTGGGTGGATCCAAAAACACAGGAGCGGGCGGGGCAGCGAGACCCCAAACACAGACTCCGCCACAGGACTGGGCTCCCTGGGTCCCGGACCTCTTCCCTCCCTCCAGCCCCCATCCCCAGGGCCCCCGGCGTTTCGCGAGGCCCAGCTAGGGCTGCGGGCTCGCGCTGGTGATGTTCTGTGGGGGCGCTGGGGCCTCCGGGCTGGCTGCGCTCGCCCTGCGACTGGGGAGGAGGCGCTGAGAACCCGGCGGGAGGGGGGGCGCCCAGAAGGCACGGCCGGCCTGATGCCCCACGCTCGCTTCCACCCTCTTCCCAGTGAGCGGCCCGACGTGGTGCGGTGCGGTGCGGTGCGGTGCGGTGCGGGATGGAAGCGGAGGCGGGCGTGGGGCCAAGCCGGGAGCAGTCTGCCAGAGTCCCGGGATCGGTGAAGGCCGGGGCTTGCGCCACAGCGCCTTGCCAGGGTCCTCTTGCGCCGCCTCCGCCACCCGCCCGGGGCCCGCGGCGGAGGGCGGCGGCAGCGAGGCAGGCAGCCAGGCAGGCAGGCAGGCAGGCAGGCAGGCGCGTGCATGGGTGAAGCGCGGCACCCGCTGGGCTTGGGATGCGTGGAGCAGGCTCTTGAGGCGCCCAGCGGCAGCCGCCGGCGTCTACGGCCATACCACCCTGAACGCGCCCGATCTCGTCTGATCTCGGAAGCTAAGCAGGGTCGGGCCTGGTTAGTACTTGGATGGGAGACCGCCTGGGAATACCGGGTGCTGTAGGCTTTTGCCTTTTGCCTGTTGCCTGTTGCCTCTGGCCTCCTTGACCTCTCCTTTGGCGCCCGCCGCCCCTCCCCCTCCCTCCGTGTGTCCCTCTCTCCCCGGGGAGGGGAGCGCGGCTCCGGGGGCCAAACACACCCCGGCGGCCACTGCTCCCTCAGCCCCTCCCGGGCCGGCAAAGCGGCCTGGCCTGGCCTAGCCTGGCCCCGCCCCGCCCCGCCCCGCCCCCCCCCCGAGCCCGCACACCCCACGGCACTTCACAAGGGGTCCGCTCCCCGCTCCCCGCTCCCCGCACCGGGCGAAATCCCACTGCACCGGCTGGAAGCCACGCCCCAGCTTTGCACCTTTCCTGACACTGCACCCGCACGGAGGGGTGGGGGGGTGCGGCGAGGGCGGGACCGGGGGCTGGCGCCTGGGGACTGGAGGGTGGGGGCTGGGTGGGTGGATCCAAAAACACAGGAGCGGGCGGGGCAGCGAGACCCCAAACACAGACTCCGCCACAGGACTGGGCTCCCTGGGTCCCGGACCTCTTCCCTCCCTCCAGCCCCCATCCCCAGGGCCCCCGGCGTTTCGCGAGGCCCAGCTAGGGCTGCGGGCTCGCGCTGGTGATGTTCTGTGGGGGCGCTGGGGCCTCCGGGCTGGCTGCGCTCGCCCTGCGACTGGGGAGGAGGCGCTGAGAACCCGGCGGGAGGGGGGGCGCCCAGAAGGCACGGCCGGCCTGATGCCCCACGCTCGCTTCCACCCTCTTCCCAGTGAGCGGCCCGACGTGGTGCGGTGCGGTGCGGTGCGGTGCGGTGCGGGATGGAAGCGGAGGCGGGCGTGGGGCCAAGCCGGGAGCAGTCTGCCAGAGTCCCGGGATCGGTGAAGGCCGGCGCTTGCGCCACAGCGCCTTGCCAGGGTCCTCTTGCGCCGCCTCCGCCACCCGCCCGGGGCCCGCGGCGGAGGGCGGCGGCAGCGAGGCAGGCAGCCAGGCAGGCAGGCAGGCAGGCAGGCAGGCAGGCGCGTGCATGGGTGAAGCGCGGCACCCGCTGGGCTTGGGATGCGTGGAGCAGGCTCTTGAGGCGCCCAGCGGCAGCCGCCGGCGTCTACGGCCATACCACCCTGAACGCGCCCGATCTCGTCTGATCTCGGAAGCTAAGCAGGGTCGGGCCTGGTTAGTACTTGGATGGGAGACCGCCTGGGAATACCGGGTGCTGTAGGCTTTTGCCTTTTGCCTGTTGCCTGTTGCCTCTGGCCTCCTTGACCTCTCCTTTGGCGCCCGCCGCCCCTCCCCCTCCCTCCGTGTGTCCCTCTCTCCCCGGGGAGGGGAGCGCGGCTCCGGGGGCCAAACACACCCCGGCGGCCACTGCTCCCTCAGCCCCTCCCGGGCCGGCAAAGCGGCCTGGCCTGGCCTAGCCTGGCCCCGCCCCGCCCCGCCCCGCCCCCCCCCGAGCCCGCACACCCCACGGCACTTCACAAGGGGTCCGCTCCCCGCTCCCCGCTCCCCGCACCGGGCGAAATCCCACTGCACCGGCTGGAAGCCACGCCCCAGCTTTGCACCTTTCCTGACACTGCACCCGCACGGAGGGGTGGGGGGGTGCGGCGAGGGCGGGACCGGGGGCTGGCGCCTGGGGACTGGAGGGTGGGGGCTGGGTGGGTGGATCCAAAAACACAGGAGCGGGCGGGGCAGCGAGACCCCAAACACAGACTCCGCCACAGGACTGGGCTCCCTGGGTCCCGGACCTCTTCCCTCCCTCCAGCCCCCATCCCCAGGGCCCCCGGCGTTTCGCGAGGCCCAGCTAGGGCTGCGGGCTCGCGCTGGTGATGTTCTGTGGGGGCGCTGGGGCCTCCGGGCTGGCTGCGCTCGCCCTGCGACTGGGGAGGAGGCGCTGAGAACCCGGCGGGAGGGGGGGCGCCCAGAAGGCACGGCCGGCCTGATGCCCCACGCTCGCTTCCACCCTCTTCCCAGTGAGCGGCCCAACGTGGTGCGGTGCGGTGCGGTGCGGTGCGGGATGGAAGCGGAGGCGGGCGTGGGGCCAAGCCGGGAGCAGTCTGCCAGAGTCCCGGGATCGGTGAAGGCCGGGGCTTGCGCCACAGCGCCTTGCCAGGGTCCTCTTGCGCCGCCTCCGCCACCCGCCCGGGGCCCGCGGCGGAGGGCGGCGGCAGCGAGGCAGGCAGCCAGGCAGGCAGGCAGGCAGGCAGGCAGGCAGGCGCGTGCATGGGTGAAGCGCGGCACCCGCTGGGCTTGGGATGCGTGGAGCAGGCTCTTGAGGCGCCCAGCGGCAGCCGCCGGCGTCTACGGCCATACCACCCTGAACGCGCCCGATCTCGTCTGATCTCGGAAGCTAAGCAGGGTCGGGCCTGGTTAGTACTTGGATGGGAGACCGCCTGGGAATACCGGGTGCTGTAGGCTTTTGCCTTTTGCCTGTTGCCTGTTGCCTCTGGCCTCCTTGACCTCTCCTTTGGCGCCCGCCGCCCCTCCCCCTCCCTCCGTGTGTCCCTCTCTCCCCGGGGAGGGGAGCGCGGCTCCGGGGGCCAAACACACCCCGGCGGCCACTGCTCCCTCAGCCCCTCCCGGGCCGGCAAAGCGGCCTGGCCTGGCCTAGCCTGGCCCCGCCCCGCCCCGCCCCGCCCCCCCCCCGAGCCCGCACACCCCACGGCACTTCACAAGGGGTCCGCTCCCCGCTCCCCGCTCCCCGCACCGGGCGAAATCCCACTGCACCGGCTGGAAGCCACGCCCCAGCTTTGCACCTTTCCTGACACTGCACCCGCACGGAGGGGTGGGGGGGTGCGGCGAGGGCGGGACCGGGGGCTGGCGCCTGGGGACTGGAGGGTGGGGGCTGGGTGGGTGGATCCAAAAACACAGGAGCGGGCGGGGCAGCGAGACCCCAAACACAGACTCCGCCACAGGACTGGGCTCCCTGGGTCCCGGACCTCTTCCCTCCCTCCAGCCCCCATCCCCAGGGCCCCCGGCGTTTCGCGAGGCCCAGCTAGGGCTGCGGGCTCGCGCTGGTGATGTTCTGTGGGGGCGCTGGGGCCTCCGGGCTGGCTGCGCTCGCCCTGCGACTGGGGAGGAGGCGCTGAGAACCCGGCGGGAGGGGGGGCGCCCAGAAGGCACGGCCGGCCTGATGCCCCACGCTCGCTTCCACCCTCTTCCCAGTGAGCGGCCCGACGTGGTGCGGTGCGGTGCGGTGCGGTGCGGTGCGGTGCGGTGCGGGATGGAAGCGGAGGCGGGCGTGGGGCCAAGCCGGGAGCAGTCTGCCAGAGTCCCGGGATCGGTGAAGGCCGGGGCTTGCGCCACAGCGCCTTGCCAGGGTCCTCTTGCGCCGCCTCCGCCACCCGCCCGGGGCCCGCGGCGGAGGGCGGCGGCAGCGAGGCAGGCAGCCAGGCAGGCAGGCAGGCAGGCAGGCAGGCAGGCAGGCGCGTGCATGGGTGAAGCGCGGCACCCGCTGGGCTTGGGATGCGTGGAGCAGGCTCTTGAGGCGCCCAGCGGCAGCCGCCGGCGTCTACGGCCATACCACCCTGAACGCGCCCGATCTCGTCTGATCTCGGAAGCTAAGCAGGGTCGGGCCTGGTTAGTACTTGGATGGGAGACCGCCTGGGAATACCGGGTGCTGTAGGCTTTTGCCTTTTGCCTGTTGCCTGTTGCCTCTGGCCTCCTTGACCTCTCCTTTGGCGCCCGCCGCCCCTCCCCCTCCCTCCGTGTGTCCCTCTCTCCCCGGGGAGGGGAGCGCGGCTCCGGGGGCCAAACACACCCCGGCGGCCACTGCTCCCTCAGCCCCTCCCGGGCCGGCAAAGCGGCCTGGCCTGGCCTAGCCTGGCCCCGCCCCGCCCCGCCCCGCCCCCCCCCCGAGCCCGCACACCCCACGGCACTTCACAAGGGGTCCGCTCCCCGCTCCCCGCTCCCCGCACCGGGCGAAATCCCACTGCACCGGCTGGAAGCCACGCCCCAGCTTTGCACCTTTCCTGACACTGCACCCGCACGGAGGGGTGGGGGGGTGCGGCGAGGGCGGGACCGGGGGCTGGCGCCTGGGGACTGGAGGGTGGGGGCTGGGTGGGTGGATCCAAAAACACAGGAGCGGGCGGGGCAGCGAGACCCCAAACACAGACTCCGCCACAGGACTGGGCTCCCTGGGTCCCGGACCTCTTCCCTCCCTCCAGCCCCCATCCCCAGGGCCCCCGGCGTTTCGCGAGGCCCAGCTAGGGCTGCGGGCTCGCGCTGGTGATGTTCTGTGGGGGCGCTGGGGCCTCCGGGCTGGCTGCGCTCGCCCTGCGACTGGGGAGGAGGCGCTGAGAACCCGGCGGGAGGGGGGGCGCCCAGAAGGCACGGCCGGCCTGATGCCCCACGCTCGCTTCCACCCTCTTCCCAGTGAGCGGCCCGACGTGGTGCGGTGCGGTGCGGTGCGGTGCGGTGCGGTGCGGTGCGGGATGGAAGCGGAGGCGGGCGTGGGGCCAAGCCGGGAGCAGTCTGCCAGAGTCCCGGGATCGGTGAAGGCCGGGGCTTGCGCCACAGCGCCTTGCCAGGGTCCTCTTGCGCCGCCTCCGCCACCCGCCCGGGGCCCGCGGCGGAGGGCGGCGGCAGCGAGGCAGGCAGCCAGGCAGGCAGGCAGGCAGGCAGGCAGGCAGGCGCGTGCATGGGTGAAGCGCGGCACCCGCTGGGCTTGGGATGCGTGGAGCAGGCTCTTGAGGCGCCCAGCGGCAGCCGCCGGCGTCTACGGCCATACCACCCTGAACGCGCCCGATCTCGTCTGATCTCGGAAGCTAAGCAGGGTCGGGCCTGGTTAGTACTTGGATGGGAGACCGCCTGGGAATACCGGGTGCTGTAGGCTTTTGCCTTTTGCCTGTTGCCTGTTGCCTCTGGCCTCCTTGACCTCTCCTTTGGCGCCCGCCGCCCCTCCCCCTCCCTCCGTGTGTCCCTCTCTCCCCGGGGAGGGGAGCGCGGCTCCGGGGGCCAAACACACCCCGGCGGCCACTGCTCCCTCAGCCCCTCCCGGGCCGGCAAAGCGGCCTGGCCTGGCCTAGCCTGGCCCCGCCCCGCCCCGCCCCGCCCCCCCCCGAGCCCGCACACCCCACGGCACTTCACAAGGGGTCCGCTCCCCGCTCCCCGCTCCCCGCACCGGGCGAAATCCCACTGCACCGGCTGGAAGCCACGCCCCAGCTTTGCACCTTTCCTGACACTGCACCCGCACGGAGGGGTGGGGGGGTGCGGCGAGGGCGGGACCGGGGGCTGGCGCCTGGGGACTGGAGGGTGGGGGCTGGGTGGGTGGATCCAAAAACACAGGAGCGGGCGGGGCAGCGAGACCCCAAACACAGACTCCGCCACAGGACTGGGCTCCCTGGGTCCCGGACCTCTTCCCTCCCTCCAGCCCCCATCCCCAGGGCCCCCGGCGTTTCGCGAGGCCCAGCTAGGGCTGCGGGCTCGCGCTGGTGATGTTCTGTGGGGGCGCTGGGGCCTCCGGGCTGGCTGCGCTCGCCCTGCGACTGGGGAGGAGGCGCTGAGAACCCGGCGGGAGGGGGGGCGCCCAGAAGGCACGGCCGGCCTGATGCCCCACGCTCGCTTCCACCCTCTTCCCAGTGAGCGGCCCGACGTGGTGCGGTGCGGTGCGGTGCGGTGCGGTGCGGTGCGGTGCGGGATGGAAGCGGAGGCGGGCGTGGGGCCAAGCCGGGAGCAGTCTGCCAGAGTCCCGGGATCGGTGAAGGCCGGGGCTTGCGCCACAGCGCCTTGCCAGGGTCCTCTTGCGCCGCCTCCGCCACCCGCCCGGGGCCCGCGGCGGAGGGCGGCGGCAGCGAGGCAGGCAGCCAGGCAGGCAGGCAGGCAGGCAGGCAGGCAGGCGCGTGCATGGGTGAAGCGCGGCACCCGCTGGGCTTGGGATGCGTGGAGCAGGCTCTTGAGGCGCCCAGCGGCAGCCGCCGGCGTCTACGGCCATACCACCCTGAACGCGCCCGATCTCGTCTGATCTCGGAAGCTAAGCAGGGTCGGGCCTGGTTAGTACTTGGATGGGAGACCGCCCGGGAATACCGGGTGCTGTAGGCTTTTGCCTTTTGCCTGTTGCCTGTTGCCTCTGGCCTCCTTGACCTCTCCTTTGGCGCCCGCCGCCCCTCCCCCTCCCTCCGTGTGTCCCTCTCTCCCCGGGGAGGGGAGCGCGGCTCCGGGAGCCAAACACACCCCGGCGGCCACTGCTCCCTCAGCCCCTCCCGGGCCGGCAAAGCGGCCTGGCCTGGCCTAGCCTGGCCCCGCCCCGCCCCGCCCCGCCCCCCCCCCGAGCCCGCACACCCCACGGCACTTCACAAGGGGTCCGCTCCCCGCTCCCCGCTCCCCGCACCGGGCGAAATCCCACTGCACCGGCTGGAAGCCACGCCCCAGCTTTGCACCTTTCCTGACACTGCACCCGCACGGAGGGGTGGGGGGGTGCGGCGAGGGCGGGACCGGGGGCTGGCGCCTGGGGACTGGAGGGTGGGGGCTGGGTGGGTGGATCCAAAAACACAGGAGCGGGCGGGGCAGCGAGACCCCAAACACAGACTCCGCCACAGGACTGGGCTCCCTGGGTCCCGGACCTCTTCCCTCCCTCCAGCCCCCATCCCCAGGGCCCCCGGCGTTTCGCGAGGCCCAGCTAGGGCTGCGGGCTCGCGCTGGTGATGTTCTGTGGGGGCGCTGGGGCCTCCGGGCTGGCTGCGCTCGCCCTGCGACTGGGGAGGAGGCGCTGAGAACCCGGCGGGAGGGGGGGCGCCCAGAAGGCACGGCCGGCCTGATGCCCCACGCTCGCTTCCACCCTCTTCCCAGTGAGCGGCCCGACGTGGTGCGGTGCGGTGCGGTGCGGTGCGGGATGGAAGCGGAGGCGGGCGTGGGGCCAAGCCGGGAGCAGTCTGCCAGAGTCCCGGGATCGGTGAAGGCCGGGGCTTGCGCCACAGCGCCTTGCCAGGGTCCTCTTGCGCCGCCTCCGCCACCCGCCCGGGGCCCGCGGCGGAGGGCGGCGGCAGCGAGGCAGGCAGCCAGGCAGGCAGGCAGGCAGGCAGGCAGGCGCGTGCATGGGTGAAGCGCGGCACCCGCTGGGCTTGGGATGCGTGGAGCAGGCTCTTGAGGCGCCCAGCGGCAGCCGCCGGCGTCTACGGCCATACCACCCTGAACGCGCCCGATCTCGTCTGATCTCGGAAGCTAAGCAGGGTCGGGCCTGGTTAGTACTTGGATGGGAGACCGCCTGGGAATACCGGGTGCTGTAGGCTTTTGCCTTTTGCCTGTTGCCTGTTGCCTCTGGCCTCCTTGACCTCTCCTTTGGCGCCCGCCGCCCCTCCCCCTCCCTCCGTGTGTCCCTCTCTCCCCGGGGAGGGGAGCGCGGCTCCGGGGGCCAAACACACCCCGGCGGCCACTGCTCCCTCAGCCCCTCCCGGGCCGGCAAAGCGGCCTGGCCTGGCCTAGCCTGGCCCCGCCCCGCCCCGCCCCGCCCCCCCCCGAGCCCGCACACCCCACGGCACTTCACAAGGGGTCCGCTCCCCGCTCCCCGCTCCCCGCACCGGGCGAAATCCCACTGCACCGGCTGGAAGCCACGCCCCAGCTTTGCACCTTTCCTGACACTGCACCCGCACGGAGGGGTGGGGGGGTGCGGCGAGGGCGGGACCGGGGGCTGGCGCCTGGGGACTGGAGGGTGGGGGCTGGGTGGGTGGATCCAAAAACACAGGAGCGGGCGGGGCAGCGAGACCCCAAACACAGACTCCGCCACAGGACTGGGCTCCCTGGGTCCCGGACCTCTTCCCTCCCTCCAGCCCCCATCCCCAGGGCCCCCGGCGTTTCGCGAGGCCCAGCTAGGGCTGCGGGCTCGCGCTGGTGATGTTCTGTGGGGGCGCTGGGGCCTCCGGGCTGGCTGCGCTCGCCCTGCGACTGGGGAGGAGGCGCTGAGAACCCGGCGGGAGGGGGGGCGCCCAGAAGGCACGGCCGGCCTGATGCCCCACGCTCGCTTCCACCCTCTTCCCAGTGAGCGGCCCGACGTGGTGCGGTGCGGTGCGGTGCGGTGCGGTGCGGTGCGGTGCGGGATGGAAGCGGAGGCGGGCGTGGGGCCAAGCCGGGAGCAGTCTGCCAGAGTCCCGGGATCGGTGAAGGCCGGGGCTTGCGCCACAGCGCCTTGCCAGGGTCCTCTTGCGCCGCCTCCGCCACCCGCCCGGGGCCCGCGGCGGAGGGCGGCGGCAGCGAGGCAGGCAGCCAGGCAGGCAGGCAGGCAGGCAGGCAGGCAGGCGCGTGCATGGGTGAAGCGCGGCACCCGCTGGGCTTGGGATGCGTGGAGCAGGCTCTTGAGGCGCCCAGCGGCAGCCGCCGGCGTCTACGGCCATACCACCCTGAACGCGCCCGATCTCGTCTGATCTCGGAAGCTAAGCAGGGTCGGGCCTGGTTAGTACTTGGATGGGAGACCGCCTGGGAATACCGGGTGCTGTAGGCTTTTGCCTTTTGCCTGTTGCCTGTTGCCTCTGGCCTCCTTGACCTCTCCTTTGGCGCCCGCCGCCCCTCCCCCTCCCTCCGTGTGTCCCTCTCTCCCCGGGGAGGGGAGCGCGGCTCCGGGGGCCAAACACACCCCGGCGGCCACTGCTCCCTCAGCCCCTCCCGGGCCGGCAAAGCGGCCTGGCCTGGCCTAGCCTGGCCCCGCCCCGCCCCGCCCCGCCCCCCCCCCGAGCCCGCACACCCCACGGCACTTCACAAGGGGTCCGCTCCCCGCTCCCCGCTCCCCGCACCGGGCGAAATCCCACTGCACCGGCTGGAAGCCACGCCCCAGCTTTGCACCTTTCCTGACACTGCACCCGCACGGAGGGGTGGGGGGGTGCGGCGAGGGCGGGACCGGGGGCTGGCGCCTGGGGACTGGAGGGTGGGGGCTGGGTGGGTGGATCCAAAAACACAGGAGCGGGCGGGGCAGCGAGACCCCAAACACAGACTCCGCCACAGGACTGGGCTCCCTGGGTCCCGGACCTCTTCCCTCCCTCCAGCCCCCATCCCCAGGGCCCCCGGCGTTTCGCGAGGCCCAGCTAGGGCTGCGGGCTCGCGCTGGTGATGTTCTGTGGGGGCGCTGGGGCCTCCGGGCTGGCTGCGCTCGCCCTGCGACTGGGGAGGAGGCGCTGAGAACCCGGCGGGAGGGGGGGCGCCCAGAAGGCACGGCCGGCCTGATGCCCCACGCTCGCTTCCACCCTCTTCCCAGTGAGCGGCCCGACGTGGTGCGGTGCGGTGCGGTGCGGTGCGGTGCGGGATGGAAGCGGAGGCGGGCGTGGGGCCAAGCCGGGAGCAGTCTGCCAGAGTCCCGGGATCGGTGAAGGCCGGGGCTTGCGCCACAGCGCCTTGCCAGGGTCCTCTTGCGCCGCCTCCGCCACCCGCCCGGGGCCCGCGGCGGAGGGCGGCGGCAGCGAGGCAGGCAGCCAGGCAGGCAGGCAGGCAGGCAGGCAGGCAGGCAGGCGCGTGCATGGGTGAAGCGCGGCACCCGCTGGGCTTGGGATGCGTGGAGCAGGCTCTTGAGGCGCCCAGCGGCAGCCGCCGGCGTCTACGGCCATACCACCCTGAACGCGCCCGATCTCGTCTGATCTCGGAAGCTAAGCAGGGTCGGGCCTGGTTAGTACTTGGATGGGAGACCGCCTGGGAATACCGGGTGCTGTAGGCTTTTGCCTTTTGCCTGTTGCCTGTTGCCTCTGGCCTCCTTGACCTCTCCTTTGGCGCCCGCCGCCCCTCCCCCTCCCTCCGTGTGTCCCTCTCTCCCCGGGGAGGGGAGCGCGGCTCCGGGGGCCAAACACACCCCGGCGGCCACTGCTCCCTCAGCCCCTCCCGGGCCGGCAAAGCGGCCTGGCCTGGCCTAGCCTGGCCCCGCCCCGCCCCGCCCCGCCCCCCCCCCGAGCCCGCACACCCCACGGCACTTCACAAGGGGTCCGCTCCCCGCTCCCCGCTCCCCGCACCGGGCGAAATCCCACTGCACCGGCTGGAAGCCACGCCCCAGCTTTGCACCTTTCCTGACACTGCACCCGCACGGAGGGGTGGGGGGGTGCGGCGAGGGCGGGACCGGGGGCTGGCGCCTGGGGACTGGAGGGTGGGGGCTGGGTGGGTGGATCCAAAAACACAGGAGCGGGCGGGGCAGCGAGACCCCAAACACAGACTCCGCCACAGGACTGGGCTCCCTGGGTCCCGGACCTCTTCCCTCCCTCCAGCCCCCATCCCCAGGGCCCCCGGCGTTTCGCGAGGCCCAGCTAGGGCTGCGGGCTCGCGCTGGTGATGTTCTGTGGGGGCGCTGGGGCCTCCGGGCTGGCTGCGCTCGCCCTGCGACTGGGGAGGAGGCGCTGAGAACCCGGCGGGAGGGGGGGCGCCCAGAAGGCACGGCCGGCCTGATGCCCCACGCTCGCTTCCACCCTCTTCCCAGTGAGCGGCCCGACGTGGTGCGGTGCGGTGCGGTGCGGTGCGGTGCGGGATGGAAGCGGAGGCGGGCGTGGGGCCAAGCCGGGAGCAGTCTGCCAGAGTCCCGGGATCGGTGAAGGCCGGGGCTTGCGCCACAGCGCCTTGCCAGGGTCCTCTTGCGCCGCCTCCGCCACCCGCCCGGGGCCCGCGGCGGAGGGCGGCGGCAGCGAGGCAGGCAGCCAGGCAGGCAGGCAGGCAGGCAGGCAGGCGCGTGCATGGGTGAAGCGCGGCACCCGCTGGGCTTGGGATGCGTGGAGCAGGCTCTTGAGGCGCCCAGCGGCAGCCGCCGGCGTCTACGGCCATACCACCCTGAACGCGCCCGATCTCGTCTGATCTCGGAAGCTAAGCAGGGTCGGGCCTGGTTAGTACTTGGATGGGAGACCGCCTGGGAATACCGGGTGCTGTAGGCTTTTGCCTTTTGCCTGTTGCCTGTTGCCTCTGGCCTCCTTGACCTCTCCTTTGGCGCCCGCCGCCCCTCCCCCTCCCTCCGTGTGTCCCTCTCTCCCCGGGGAGGGGAGCGCGGCTCCGGGGGCCAAACACACCCCGGCGGCCACTGCTCCCTCAGCCCCTCCCGGGCCGGCAAAGCGGCCTGGCCTGGCCTAGCCTGGCCCCGCCCCGCCCCGCCCCGCCCCCCCCCGAGCCCGCACACCCCACGGCACTTCACAAGGGGTCCGCTCCCCGCTCCCCGCTCCCCGCACCGGGCGAAATCCCACTGCACCGGCTGGAAGCCACGCCCCAGCTTTGCACCTTTCCTGACACTGCACCCGCACGGAGGGGTGGGGGGGTGCGGCGAGGGCGGGACCGGGGGCTGGCGCCTGGGGACTGGAGGGTGGGGGCTGGGTGGGTGGATCCAAAAACACAGGAGCGGGCGGGGCAGCGAGACCCCAAACACAGACTCCGCCACAGGACTGGGCTCCCTGGGTCCCGGACCTCTTCCCTCCCTCCAGCCCCCATCCCCAGGGCCCCCGGCGTTTCGCGAGGCCCAGCTAGGGCTGCGGGCTCGCGCTGGTGATGTTCTGTGGGGGCGCTGGGGCCTCCGGGCTGGCTGCGCTCGCCCTGCGACTGGGGAGGAGGCGCTGAGAACCCGGCGGGAGGGGGGGCGCCCAGAAGGCACGGCCGGCCTGATGCCCCACGCTCGCTTCCACCCTCTTCCCAGTGAGCGGCCCGACGTGGTGCGGTGCGGTGCGGTGCGGTGCGGTGCGGTGCGGTGCGGGATGGAAGCGGAGGCGGGCGTGGGGCCAAGCCGGGAGCAGTCTGCCAGAGTCCCGGGATCGGTGAAGGCCGGGGCTTGCGCCACAGCGCCTTGCCAGGGTCCTCTTGCGCCGCCTCCGCCACCCGCCCGGGGCCCGCGGCGGAGGGCGGCGGCAGCGAGGCAGGCAGCCAGGCAGGCAGGCAGGCAGGCAGGCAGGCAGGCGCGTGCATGGGTGAAGCGCGGCACCCGCTGGGCTTGGGATGCGTGGAGCAGGCTCTTGAGGCGCCCAGCGGCAGCCGCCGGCGTCTACGGCCATACCACCCTGAACGCGCCCGATCTCGTCTGATCTCGGAAGCTAAGCAGGGTCGGGCCTGGTTAGTACTTGGATGGGAGACCGCCCGGGAATACCGGGTGCTGTAGGCTTTTGCCTTTTGCCTGTTGCCTGTTGCCTCTGGCCTCCTTGACCTCTCCTTTGGCGCCCGCCGCCCCTCCCCCTCCCTCCGTGTGTCCCTCTCTCCCCGGGGAGGGGAGCGCGGCTCCGGGAGCCAAACACACCCCGGCGGCCACTGCTCCCTCAGCCCCTCCCGGGCCGGCAAAGCGGCCTGGCCTGGCCTAGCCTGGCCCCGCCCCGCCCCGCCCCGCCCCCCCCCCCCGAGCCCGCACACCCCACGGCACTTCACAAGGGGTCCGCTCCCCGCTCCCCGCTCCCCGCACCGGGCGAAATCCCACTGCACCGGCTGGAAGCCACGCCCCAGCTTTGCACCTTTCCTGACACTGCACCCGCACGGAGGGGTGGGGGGGTGCGGCGAGGGCGGGACCGGGGGCTGGCGCCTGGGGACTGGAGGGTGGGGGCTGGGTGGGTGGATCCAAAAACACAGGAGCGGGCGGGGCAGCGAGACCCCAAACACAGACTCCGCCACAGGACTGGGCTCCCTGGGTCCCGGACCTCTTCCCTCCCTCCAGCCCCCATCCCCAGGGCCCCCGGCGTTTCGCGAGGCCCAGCTAGGGCTGCGGGCTCGCGCTGGTGATGTTCTGTGGGGGCGCTGGGGCCTCCGGGCTGGCTGCGCTCGCCCTGCGACTGGGGAGGAGGCGCTGAGAACCCGGCGGGAGGGGGGGCGCCCAGAAGGCACGGCCGGCCTGATGCCCCACGCTCGCTTCCACCCTCTTCCCAGTGAGCGGCCCGACGTGGTGCGGTGCGGTGCGGTGCGGTGCGGTGCGGTGCGGGATGGAAGCGGAGGCGGGCGTGGGGCCAAGCCGGGAGCAGTCTGCCAGAGTCCCGGGATCGGTGAAGGCCGGGGCTTGCGCCACAGCGCCTTGCCAGGGTCCTCTTGCGCCGCCTCCGCCACCCGCCCGGGGCCCGCGGCGGAGGGCGGCGGCAGCGAGGCAGGCAGCCAGGCAGGCAGGCAGGCAGGCAGGCAGGCGCGTGCATGGGTGAAGCGCGGCACCCGCTGGGCTTGGGATGCGTGGAGCAGGCTCTTGAGGCGCCCAGCGGCAGCCGCCGGCGTCTACGGCCATACCACCCTGAACGCGCCCGATCTCGTCTGATCTCGGAAGCTAAGCAGGGTCGGGCCTGGTTAGTACTTGGATGGGAGACCGCCTGGGAATACCGGGTGCTGTAGGCTTTTGCCTTTTGCCTGTTGCCTGTTGCCTCTGGCCTCCTTGACCTCTCCTTTGGCGCCCGCCGCCCCTCCCCCTCCCTCCGTGTGTCCCTCTCTCCCCGGGGAGGGGAGCGCGGCTCCGGGGGCCAAACACACCCCGGCGGCCACTGCTCCCTCAGCCCCTCCCGGGCCGGCAAAGCGGCCTGGCCTGGCCTAGCCTGGCCCCGCCCCGCCCCGCCCCGCCCCCCCCCGAGCCCGCACACCCCACGGCACTTCACAAGGGGTCCGCTCCCCGCTCCCCGCTCCCCGCACCGGGCGAAATCCCACTGCACCGGCTGGAAGCCACGCCCCAGCTTTGCACCTTTCCTGACACTGCACCCGCACGGAGGGGTGGGGGGGTGCGGCGAGGGCGGGACCGGGGGCTGGCGCCTGGGGACTGGAGGGTGGGGGCTGGGTGGGTGGATCCAAAAACACAGGAGCGGGCGGGGCAGCGAGACCCCAAACACAGACTCCGCCACAGGACTGGGCTCCCTGGGTCCCGGACCTCTTCCCTCCCTCCAGCCCCCATCCCCAGGGCCCCCGGCGTTTCGCGAGGCCCAGCTAGGGCTGCGGGCTCGCGCTGGTGATGTTCTGTGGGGGCGCTGGGGCCTCCGGGCTGGCTGCGCTCGCCCTGCGACTGGGGAGGAGGCGCTGAGAACCCGGCGGGAGGGGGGGCGCCCAGAAGGCACGGCCGGCCTGATGCCCCACGCTCGCTTCCACCCTCTTCCCAGTGAGCGGCCCGACGTGGTGCGGTGCGGTGCGGTGCGGTGCGGGATGGAAGCGGAGGCGGGCGTGGGGCCAAGCCGGGAGCAGTCTGCCAGAGTCCCGGGATCGGTGAAGGCCGGGGCTTGCGCCACAGCGCCTTGCCAGGGTCCTCTTGCGCCGCCTCCGCCACCCGCCCGGGGCCCGCGGCGGAGGGCGGCGGCAGCGAGGCAGGCAGCCAGGCAGGCAGGCAGGCAGGCAGGCAGGCGCGTGCATGGGTGAAGCGCGGCACCCGCTGGGCTTGGGATGCGTGGAGCAGGCTCTTGAGGCGCCCAGCGGCAGCCGCCGTCGTCTACGGCCATACCACCCTGAACGCGCCCGATCTCGTCTGATCTCGGAAGCTAAGCAGGGTCGGGCCTGGTTAGTACTTGGATGGGAGACCGCCTGGGAATACCGGGTGCTGTAGGCTTTTGCCTTTTGCCTGTTGCCTGTTGCCTCTGGCCTCCTTGACCTCTCCTTTGGCGCCCGCCGCCCCTCCCCCTCCCTCCGTGTGTCCCTCTCTCCCCGGGGAGGGGAGCGCGGCTCCGGGAGCCAAACACACCCCGGCGGCCACTGCTCCCTCAGCCCCTCCCGGGCCGGCAAAGCGGCCTGGCCTGGCCTAGCCTGGCCCCGCCCCGCCCCGCCCCGCCCCCCCCCCGAGCCCGCACACCCCACGGCACTTCACAAGGGGTCCGCTCCCCGCTCCCCGCTCCCCGCACCGGGCGAAATCCCACTGCACCGGCTGGAAGCCACGCCCCAGCTTTGCACCTTTCCTGACACTGCACCCGCACGGAGGGGTGGGGGGGTGCGGCGAGGGCGGGACCGGGGGCTGGCGCCTGGGGACTGGAGGGTGGGGGCTGGGTGGGTGGATCCAAAAACACAGGAGCGGGCGGGGCAGCGAGACCCCAAACACAGACTCCGCCACAGGACTGGGCTCCCTGGGTCCCGGACCTCTTCCCTCCCTCCAGCCCCCATCCCCAGGGCCCCCGGCGTTTCGCGAGGCCCAGCTAGGGCTGCGGGCTCGCGCTGGTGATGTTCTGTGGGGGCGCTGGGGCCTCCGGGCTGGCTGCGCTCGCCCTGCGACTGGGGAGGAGGCGCTGAGAACCCGGCGGGAGGGGGGGCGCCCAGAAGGCACGGCCGGCCTGATGCCCCACGCTCGCTTCCACCCTCTTCCCAGTGAGCGGCCCGACGTGGTGCGGTGCGGTGCGGTGCGGTGCGGTGCGGTGCGGGATGGAAGCGGAGGCGGGCGTGGGGCCAAGCCGGGAGCAGTCTGCCAGAGTCCCGGGATCGGTGAAGGCCGGGGCTTGCGCCACAGCGCCTTGCCAGGGTCCTCTTGCGCCGCCTCCGCCACCCGCCCGGGGCCCGCGGCGGAGGGCGGCGGCAGCGAGGCAGGCAGCCAGGCAGGCAGGCAGGCAGGCAGGCAGGCGCGTGCATGGGTGAAGCGCGGCACCCGCTGGGCTTGGGATGCGTGGAGCAGGCTCTTGAGGCGCCCAGCGGCAGCCGCCGGCGTCTACGGCCATACCACCCTGAACGCGCCCGATCTCGTCTGATCTCGGAAGCTAAGCAGGGTCGGGCCTGGTTAGTACTTGGATGGGAGACCGCCTGGGAATACCGGGTGCTGTAGGCTTTTGCCTTTTGCCTGTTGCCTGTTGCCTCTGGCCTCCTTGACCTCTCCTTTGGCGCCCGCCGCCCCTCCCCCTCCCTCCGTGTGTCCCTCTCTCCCCGGGGAGGGGAGCGCGGCTCCGGGGGCCAAACACACCCCGGCGGCCACTGCTCCCTCAGCCCCTCCCGGGCCGGCAAAGCGGCCTGGCCTGGCCTAGCCTGGCCCCGCCCCGCCCCGCCCCGCCCCCCCCCGAGCCCGCACACCCCACGGCACTTCACAAGGGGTCCGCTCCCCGCTCCCCGCTCCCCGCACCGGGCGAAATCCCACTGCACCGGCTGGAAGCCACGCCCCAGCTTTGCACCTTTCCTGACACTGCACCCGCACGGAGGGGTGGGGGGGTGCGGCGAGGGCGGGACCGGGGGCTGGCGCCTGGGGACTGGAGGGTGGGGGCTGGGTGGGTGGATCCAAAAACACAGGAGCGGGCGGGGCAGCGAGACCCCAAACACAGACTCCGCCACAGGACTGGGCTCCCTGGGTCCCGGACCTCTTCCCTCCCTCCAGCCCCCATCCCCAGGGCCCCCGGCGTTTCGCGAGGCCCAGCTAGGGCTGCGGGCTCGCGCTGGTGATGTTCTGTGGGGGCGCTGGGGCCTCCGGGCTGGCTGCGCTCGCCCTGCGACTGGGGAGGAGGCGCTGAGAACCCGGCGGGAGGGGGGGCGCCCAGAAGGCACGGCCGGCCTGATGCCCCACGCTCGCTTCCACCCTCTTCCCAGTGAGCGGCCCGACGTGGTGCGGTGCGGTGCGGTGCGGTGCGGTGCGGTGCGGTGCGGGATGGAAGCGGAGGCGGGCGTGGGGCCAAGCCGGGAGCAGTCTGCCAGAGTCCCGGGATCGGTGAAGGCCGGGGCTTGCGCCACAGCGCCTTGCCAGGGTCCTCTTGCGCCGCCTCCGCCACCCGCCCGGGGCCCGCGGCGGAGGGCGGCGGCAGCGAGGCAGGCAGCCAGGCAGGCAGGCAGGCAGGCAGGCAGGCAGGCGCGTGCATGGGTGAAGCGCGGCACCCGCTGGGCTTGGGATGCGTGGAGCAGGCTCTTGAGGCGCCCAGCGGCAGCCGCCGGCGTCTACGGCCATACCACCCTGAACGCGCCCGATCTCGTCTGATCTCGGAAGCTAAGCAGGGTCGGGCCTGGTTAGTACTTGGATGGGAGACCGCCTGGGAATACCGGGTGCTGTAGGCTTTTGCCTTTTGCCTGTTGCCTGTTGCCTCTGGCCTCCTTGACCTCTCCTTTGGCGCCCGCCGCCCCTCCCCCTCCCTCCGTGTGTCCCTCTCTCCCCGGGGAGGGGAGCGCGGCTCCGGGGGCCAAACACACCCCGGCGGCCACTGCTCCCTCAGCCCCTCCCGGGCCGGCAAAGCGGCCTGGCCTGGCCTAGCCTGGCCCCGCCCCGCCCCGCCCCGCCCCCCCCCCGAGCCCGCACACCCCACGGCACTTCACAAGGGGTCCGCTCCCCGCTCCCCGCTCCCCGCACCGGGCGAAATCCCACTGCACCGGCTGGAAGCCACGCCCCAGCTTTGCACCTTTCCTGACACTGCACCCGCACGGAGGGGTGGGGGGGTGCGGCGAGGGCGGGACCGGGGGCTGGCGCCTGGGGACTGGAGGGTGGGGGCTGGGTGGGTGGATCCAAAAACACAGGAGCGGGCGGGGCAGCGAGACCCCAAACACAGACTCCGCCACAGGACTGGGCTCCCTGGGTCCCGGACCTCTTCCCTCCCTCCAGCCCCCATCCCCAGGGCCCCCGGCGTTTCGCGAGGCCCAGCTAGGGCTGCGGGCTCGCGCTGGTGATGTTCTGTGGGGGCGCTGGGGCCTCCGGGCTGGCTGCGCTCGCCCTGCGACTGGGGAGGAGGCGCTGAGAACCCGGCGGGAGGGGGGGCGCCCAGAAGGCACGGCCGGCCTGATGCCCCACGCTCGCTTCCACCCTCTTCCCAGTGAGCGGCCCGACGTGGTGCGGTGCGGTGCGGTGCGGTGCGGTGCGGTGCGGGATGGAAGCGGAGGCGGGCGTGGGGCCAAGCCGGGAGCAGTCTGCCAGAGTCCCGGGATCGGTGAAGGCCGGGGCTTGCGCCACAGCGCCTTGCCAGGGTCCTCTTGCGCCGCCTCCGCCACCCGCCCGGGGCCCGCGGCGGAGGGCGGCGGCAGCGAGGCAGGCAGCCAGGCAGGCAGGCAGGCAGGCAGGCAGGCGCGTGCATGGGTGAAGCGCGGCACCCGCTGGGCTTGGGATGCGTGGAGCAGGCTCTTGAGGCGCCCAGCGGCAGCCGCCGGCGTCTACGGCCATACCACCCTGAACGCGCCCGATCTCGTCTGATCTCGGAAGCTAAGCAGGGTCGGGCCTGGTTAGTACTTGGATGGGAGACCGCCTGGGAATACCGGGTGCTGTAGGCTTTTGCCTTTTGCCTGTTGCCTGTTGCCTCTGGCCTCCTTGACCTCTCCTTTGGCGCCCGCCGCCCCTCCCCCTCCCTCCGTGTGTCCCTCTCTCCCCGGGGAGGGGAGCGCGGCTCCGGGGGCCAAACACACCCCGGCGGCCACTGCTCCCTCAGCCCCTCCCGGGCCGGCAAAGCGGCCTGGCCTGGCCTAGCCTGGCCCCGCCCCGCCCCGCCCCGCCCCCCCCCGAGCCCGCACACCCCACGGCACTTCACAAGGGGTCCGCTCCCCGCTCCCCGCTCCCCGCACCGGGCGAAATCCCACTGCACCGGCTGGAAGCCACGCCCCAGCTTTGCACCTTTCCTGACACTGCACCCGCACGGAGGGGTGGGGGGGTGCGGCGAGGGCGGGACCGGGGGCTGGCGCCTGGGGACTGGAGGGTGGGGGCTGGGTGGGTGGATCCAAAAACACAGGAGCGGGCGGGGCAGCGAGACCCCAAACACAGACTCCGCCACAGGACTGGGCTCCCTGGGTCCCGGACCTCTTCCCTCCCTCCAGCCCCCATCCCCAGGGCCCCCGGCGTTTCGCGAGGCCCAGCTAGGGCTGCGGGCTCGCGCTGGTGATGTTCTGTGGGGGCGCTGGGGCCTCCGGGCTGGCTGCGCTCGCCCTGCGACTGGGGAGGAGGCGCTGAGAACCCGGCGGGAGGGGGGGCGCCCAGAAGGCACGGCCGGCCTGATGCCCCACGCTCGCTTCCACCCTCTTCCCAGTGAGCGGCCCGACGTGGTGCGGTGCGGTGCGGTGCGGTGCGGTGCGGTGCGGTGCGGGATGGAAGCGGAGGCGGGCGTGGGGCCAAGCCGGGAGCAGTCTGCCAGAGTCCCGGGATCGGTGAAGGCCGGGGCTTGCGCCACAGCGCCTTGCCAGGGTCCTCTTGCGCCGCCTCCGCCACCCGCCCGGGGCCCGCGGCGGAGGGCGGCGGCAGCGAGGCAGGCAGCCAGGCAGGCAGGCAGGCAGGCAGGCAGGCAGGCGCGTGCATGGGTGAAGCGCGGCACCCGCTGGGCTTGGGATGCGTGGAGCAGGCTCTTGAGGCGCCCAGCGGCAGCCGCCGGCGTCTACGGCCATACCACCCTGAACGCGCCCGATCTCGTCTGATCTCGGAAGCTAAGCAGGGTCGGGCCTGGTTAGTACTTGGATGGGAGACCGCCTGGGAATACCGGGTGCTGTAGGCTTTTGCCTTTTGCCTGTTGCCTGTTGCCTCTGGCCTCCTTGACCTCTCCTTTGGCGCCCGCCGCCCCTCCCCCTCCCTCCGTGTGTCCCTCTCTCCCCGGGGAGGGGAGCGCGGCTCCGGGGGCCAAACACACCCCGGCGGCCACTGCTCCCTCAGCCCCTCCCGGGCCGGCAAAGCGGCCTGGCCTGGCCTAGCCTGGCCCCGCCCCGCCCCGCCCCGCCCCCCCCCCCGAGCCCGCACACCCCACGGCACTTCACAAGGGGTCCGCTCCCCGCTCCCCGCTCCCCGCACCGGGCGAAATCCCACTGCACCGGCTGGAAGCCACGCCCCAGCTTTGCACCTTTCCTGACACTGCACCCGCACGGAGGGGTGGGGGGGTGCGGCGAGGGCGGGACCGGGGGCTGGCGCCTGGGGACTGGAGGGTGGGGGCTGGGTGGGTGGATCCAAAAACACAGGAGCGGGCGGGGCAGCGAGACCCCAAACACAGACTCCGCCACAGGACTGGGCTCCCTGGGTCCCGGACCTCTTCCCTCCCTCCAGCCCCCATCCCCAGGGCCCCCGGCGTTTCGCGAGGCCCAGCTAGGGCTGCGGGCTCGCGCTGGTGATGTTCTGTGGGGGCGCTGGGGCCTCCGGGCTGGCTGCGCTCGCCCTGCGACTGGGGAGGAGGCGCTGAGAACCCGGCGGGAGGGGGGGCGCCCAGAAGGCACGGCCGGCCTGATGCCCCACGCTCGCTTCCACCCTCTTCCCAGTGAGCGGCCCGACGTGGTGCGGTGCGGTGCGGTGCGGTGCGGTGCGGGATGGAAGCGGAGGCGGGCGTGGGGCCAAGCCGGGAGCAGTCTGCCAGAGTCCCGGGATCGGTGAAGGCCGGGGCTTGCGCCACAGCGCCTTGCCAGGGTCCTCTTGCGCCGCCTCCGCCACCCGCCCGGGGCCCGCGGCGGAGGGCGGCGGCAGCGAGGCAGGCAGCCAGGCAGGCAGGCAGGCAGGCAGGCAGGCAGGCAGGCGCGTGCATGGGTGAAGCGCGGCACCCGCTGGGCTTGGGATGCGTGGAGCAGGCTCTTGAGGCGCCCAGCGGCAGCCGCCGGCGTCTACGGCCATACCACCCTGAACGCGCCCGATCTCGTCTGATCTCGGAAGCTAAGCAGGGTCGGGCCTGGTTAGTACTTGGATGGGAGACCGCCTGGGAATACCGGGTGCTGTAGGCTTTTGCCTTTTGCCTGTTGCCTGTTGCCTCTGGCCTCCTTGACCTCTCCTTTGGCGCCCGCCGCCCCTCCCCCTCCCTCCGTGTGTCCCTCTCTCCCCGGGGAGGGGAGCGCGGCTCCGGGGGCCAAACACACCCCGGCGGCCACTGCTCCCTCAGCCCCTCCCGGGCCGGCAAAGCGGCCTGGCCTGGCCTAGCCTGGCCCCGCCCCGCCCCGCCCCGCCCCCCCCCCGAGCCCGCACACCCCACGGCACTTCACAAGGGGTCCGCTCCCCGCTCCCCGCTCCCCGCACCGGGCGAAATCCCACTGCACCGGCTGGAAGCCACGCCCCAGCTTTGCACCTTTCCTGACACTGCACCCGCACGGAGGGGTGGGGGGGTGCGGCGAGGGCGGGACCGGGGGCTGGCGCCTGGGGACTGGAGGGTGGGGGCTGGGTGGGTGGATCCAAAAACACAGGAGCGGGCGGGGCAGCGAGACCCCAAACACAGACTCCGCCACAGGACTGGGCTCCCTGGGTCCCGGACCTCTTCCCTCCCTCCAGCCCCCATCCCCAGGGCCCCCGGCGTTTCGCGAGGCCCAGCTAGGGCTGCGGGCTCGCGCTGGTGATGTTCTGTGGGGGCGCTGGGGCCTCCGGGCTGGCTGCGCTCGCCCTGCGACTGGGGAGGAGGCGCTGAGAACCCGGCGGGAGGGGGGGCGCCCAGAAGGCACGGCCGGCCTGATGCCCCACGCTCGCTTCCACCCTCTTCCCAGTGAGCGGCCCGACGTGGTGCGGTGCGGTGCGGTGCGGTGCGGTGCGGGATGGAAGCGGAGGCGGGCGTGGGGCCAAGCCGGGAGCAGTCTGCCAGAGTCCCGGGATCGGTGAAGGCCGGGGCTTGCGCCACAGCGCCTTGCCAGGGTCCTCTTGCGCCGCCTCCGCCACCCGCCCGGGGCCCGCGGCGGAGGGCGGCGGCAGCGAGGCAGGCAGCCAGGCAGGCAGGCAGGCAGGCAGGCAGGCGCGTGCATGGGTGAAGCGCGGCACCCGCTGGGCTTGGGATGCGTGGAGCAGGCTCTTGAGGCGCCCAGCGGCAGCCGCCGGCGTCTACGGCCATACCACCCTGAACGCGCCCGATCTCGTCTGATCTCGGAAGCTAAGCAGGGTCGGGCCTGGTTAGTACTTGGATGGGAGACCGCCTGGGAATACCGGGTGCTGTAGGCTTTTGCCTTTTGCCTGTTGCCTGTTGCCTCTGGCCTCCTTGACCTCTCCTTTGGCGCCCGCCGCCCCTCCCCCTCCCTCCGTGTGTCCCTCTCTCCCCGGGGAGGGGAGCGCGGCTCCGGGGGCCAAACACACCCCGGCGGCCACTGCTCCCTCAGCCCCTCCCGGGCCGGCAAAGCGGCCTGGCCTGGCCTAGCCTGGCCCCGCCCCGCCCCGCCCCGCCCCCCCCCGAGCCCGCACACCCCACGGCACTTCACAAGGGGTCCGCTCCCCGCTCCCCGCTCCCCGCACCGGGCGAAATCCCACTGCACCGGCTGGAAGCCACGCCCCAGCTTTGCACCTTTCCTGACACTGCACCCGCACGGAGGGGTGGGGGGGTGCGGCGAGGGCGGGACCGGGGGCTGGCGCCTGGGGACTGGAGGGTGGGGGCTGGGTGGGTGGATCCAAAAACACAGGAGCGGGCGGGGCAGCGAGACCCCAAACACAGACTCCGCCACAGGACTGGGCTCCCTGGGTCCCGGACCTCTTCCCTCCCTCCAGCCCCCATCCCCAGGGCCCCCGGCGTTTCGCGAGGCCCAGCTAGGGCTGCGGGCTCGCGCTGGTGATGTTCTGTGGGGGCGCTGGGGCCTCCGGGCTGGCTGCGCTCGCCCTGCGACTGGGGAGGAGGCGCTGAGAACCCGGCGGGAGGGGGGGCGCCCAGAAGGCACGGCCGGCCTGATGCCCCACGCTCGCTTCCACCCTCTTCCCAGTGAGCGGCCCGACGTGGTGCGGTGCGGTGCGGTGCGGTGCGGTGCGGTGCGGTGCGGGATGGAAGCGGAGGCGGGCGTGGGGCCAAGCCGGGAGCAGTCTGCCAGAGTCCCGGGATCGGTGAAGGCCGGGGCTTGCGCCACAGCGCCTTGCCAGGGTCCTCTTGCGCCGCCTCCGCCACCCGCCCGGGGCCCGCGGCGGAGGGCGGCGGCAGCGAGGCAGGCAGCCAGGCAGGCAGGCAGGCAGGCAGGCAGGCAGGCGCGTGCATGGGTGAAGCGCGGCACCCGCTGGGCTTGGGATGCGTGGAGCAGGCTCTTGAGGCGCCCAGCGGCAGCCGCCGGCGTCTACGGCCATACCACCCTGAACGCGCCCGATCTCGTCTGATCTCGGAAGCTAAGCAGGGTCGGGCCTGGTTAGTACTTGGATGGGAGACCGCCCGGGAATACCGGGTGCTGTAGGCTTTTGCCTTTTGCCTGTTGCCTGTTGCCTCTGGCCTCCTTGACCTCTCCTTTGGCGCCCGCCGCCCCTCCCCCTCCCTCCGTGTGTCCCTCTCTCCCCGGGGAGGGGAGCGCGGCTCCGGGAGCCAAACACACCCCGGCGGCCACTGCTCCCTCAGCCCCTCCCGGGCCGGCAAAGCGGCCTGGCCTGGCCTAGCCTGGCCCCGCCCCGCCCCGCCCCGCCCCCCCCCCCCCCGAGCCCGCACACCCCACGGCACTTCACAAGGGGTCCGCTCCCCGCTCCCCGCTCCCCGCACCGGGCGAAATCCCACTGCACCGGCTGGAAGCCACGCCCCAGCTTTGCACCTTTCCTGACACTGCACCCGCACGGAGGGGTGGGGGGGTGCGGCGAGGGCGGGACCGGGGGCTGGCGCCTGGGGACTGGAGGGTGGGGGCTGGGTGGGTGGATCCAAAAACACAGGAGCGGGCGGGGCAGCGAGACCCCAAACACAGACTCCGCCACAGGACTGGGCTCCCTGGGTCCCGGACCTCTTCCCTCCCTCCAGCCCCCATCCCCAGGGCCCCCGGCGTTTCGCGAGGCCCAGCTAGGGCTGCGGGCTCGCGCTGGTGATGTTCTGTGGGGGCGCTGGGGCCTCCGGGCTGGCTGCGCTCGCCCTGCGACTGGGGAGGAGGCGCTGAGAACCCGGCGGGAGGGGGGGCGCCCAGAAGGCACGGCCGGCCTGATGCCCCACGCTCGCTTCCACCCTCTTCCCAGTGAGCGGCCCGACGTGGTGCGGTGCGGTGCGGTGCGGTGCGGTGCGGTGCGGGATGGAAGCGGAGGCGGGCGTGGGGCCAAGCCGGGAGCAGTCTGCCAGAGTCCCGGGATCGGTGAAGGCCGGGGCTTGCGCCACAGCGCCTTGCCAGGGTCCTCTTGCGCCGCCTCCGCCACCCGCCCGGGGCCCGCGGCGGAGGGCGGCGGCAGCGAGGCAGGCAGCCAGGCAGGCAGGCAGGCAGGCAGGCAGGCGCGTGCATGGGTGAAGCGCGGCACCCGCTGGGCTTGGGATGCGTGGAGCAGGCTCTTGAGGCGCCCAGCGGCAGCCGCCGGCGTCTACGGCCATACCACCCTGAACGCGCCCGATCTCGTCTGATCTCGGAAGCTAAGCAGGGTCGGGCCTGGTTAGTACTTGGATGGGAGACCGCCTGGGAATACCGGGTGCTGTAGGCTTTTGCCTTTTGCCTGTTGCCTGTTGCCTCTGGCCTCCTTGACCTCTCCTTTGGCGCCCGCCGCCCCTCCCCCTCCCTCCGTGTGTCCCTCTCTCCCCGGGGAGGGGAGCGCGGCTCCGGGGGCCAAACACACCCCGGCGGCCACTGCTCCCTCAGCCCCTCCCGGGCCGGCAAAGCGGCCTGGCCTGGCCTAGCCTGGCCCCGCCCCGCCCCGCCCCGCCCCCCCCCGAGCCCGCACACCCCACGGCACTTCACAAGGGGTCCGCTCCCCGCTCCCCGCTCCCCGCACCGGGCGAAATCCCACTGCACCGGCTGGAAGCCACGCCCCAGCTTTGCACCTTTCCTGACACTGCACCCGCACGGAGGGGTGGGGGGGTGCGGCGAGGGCGGGACCGGGGGCTGGCGCCTGGGGACTGGAGGGTGGGGGCTGGGTGGGTGGATCCAAAAACACAGGAGCGGGCGGGGCAGCGAGACCCCAAACACAGACTCCGCCACAGGACTGGGCTCCCTGGGTCCCGGACCTCTTCCCTCCCTCCAGCCCCCATCCCCAGGGCCCCCGGCGTTTCGCGAGGCCCAGCTAGGGCTGCGGGCTCGCGCTGGTGATGTTCTGTGGGGGCGCTGGGGCCTCCGGGCTGGCTGCGCTCGCCCTGCGACTGGGGAGGAGGCGCTGAGAACCCGGCGGGAGGGGGGGCGCCCAGAAGGCACGGCCGGCCTGATGCCCCACGCTCGCTTCCACCCTCTTCCCAGTGAGCGGCCCGACGTGGTGCGGTGCGGTGCGGTGCGGTGCGGTGCGGTGCGGGATGGAAGCGGAGGCGGGCGTGGGGCCAAGCCGGGAGCAGTCTGCCAGAGTCCCGGGATCGGTGAAGGCCGGGGCTTGCGCCACAGCGCCTTGCCAGGGTCCTCTTGCGCCGCCTCCGCCACCCGCCCGGGGCCCGCGGCGGAGGGCGGCGGCAGCGAGGCAGGCAGCCAGGCAGGCAGGCAGGCAGGCAGGCAGGCAGGCGCGTGCATGGGTGAAGCGCGGCACCCGCTGGGCTTGGGATGCGTGGAGCAGGCTCTTGAGGCGCCCAGCGGCAGCCGCCGGCGTCTACGGCCATACCACCCTGAACGCGCCCGATCTCGTCTGATCTCGGAAGCTAAGCAGGGTCGGGCCTGGTTAGTACTTGGATGGGAGACCGCCCGGGAATACCGGGTGCTGTAGGCTTTTGCCTTTTGCCTGTTGCCTGTTGCCTCTGGCCTCCTTGACCTCTCCTTTGGCGCCCGCCGCCCCTCCCCCTCCCTCCGTGTGTCCCTCTCTCCCCGGGGAGGGGAGCGCGGCTCCGGGAGCCAAACACACCCCGGCGGCCACTGCTCCCTCAGCCCCTCCCGGGCCGGCAAAGCGGCCTGGCCTGGCCTAGCCTGGCCCCGCCCCGCCCCGCCCCGCCCCCCCCCCCCGAGCCCGCACACCCCACGGCACTTCACAAGGGGTCCGCTCCCCGCTCCCCGCACCGGGCGAAATCCCACTGCACCGGCTGGAAGCCACGCCCCAGCTTTGCACCTTTCCTGACACTGCACCCGCACGGAGGGGTGGGGGGGTGCGGCGAGGGCGGGACCGGGGGCTGGCGCCTGGGGACTGGAGGGTGGGGGCTGGGTGGGTGGATCCAAAAACACAGGAGCGGGCGGGGCAGCGAGACCCCAAACACAGACTCCGCCACAGGACTGGGCTCCCTGGGTCCCGGACCTCTTCCCTCCCTCCAGCCCCCATCCCCAGGGCCCCCGGCGTTTCGCGAGGCCCAGCTAGGGCTGCGGGCTCGCGCTGGTGATGTTCTGTGGGGGCGCTGGGGCCTCCGGGCTGGCTGCGCTCGCCCTGCGACTGGGGAGGAGGCGCTGAGAACCCGGCGGGAGGGGGGGCGCCCAGAAGGCACGGCCGGCCTGATGCCCCACGCTCGCTTCCACCCTCTTCCCAGTGAGCGGCCCGACGTGGTGCGGTGCGGTGCGGTGCGGTGCGGTGCGGTGCGGGATGGAAGCGGAGGCGGGCGTGGGGCCAAGCCGGGAGCAGTCTGCCAGAGTCCCGGGATCGGTGAAGGCCGGGGCTTGCGCCACAGCGCCTTGCCAGGGTCCTCTTGCGCCGCCTCCGCCACCCGCCCGGGGCCCGCGGCGGAGGGCGGCGGCAGCGAGGCAGGCAGCCAGGCAGGCAGGCAGGCAGGCAGGCAGGCGCGTGCATGGGTGAAGCGCGGCACCCGCTGGGCTTGGGATGCGTGGAGCAGGCTCTTGAGGCGCCCAGCGGCAGCCGCCGGCGTCTACGGCCATACCACCCTGAACGCGCCCGATCTCGTCTGATCTCGGAAGCTAAGCAGGGTCGGGCCTGGTTAGTACTTGGATGGGAGACCGCCTGGGAATACCGGGTGCTGTAGGCTTTTGCCTTTTGCCTGTTGCCTGTTGCCTCTGGCCTCCTTGACCTATCCTTTGGCGCCCGCCGCCCCTCCCCCTCCCTCCGTGTGTCCCTCTCTCCCCGGGGAGGGGAGCGCGGCTCCGGGGGCCAAACACACCCCGGCGGCCACTGCTCCCTCAGCCCCTCCCGGGCCGGCAAAGCGGCCTGGCCTGGCCTAGCCTGGCCCCGCCCCGCCCCGCCCCGCCCCCCCCCGAGCCCGCACACCCCACGGCACTTCACAAGGGGTCCGCTCCCCGCTCCCCGCTCCCCGCACCGGGCGAAATCCCACTGCACCGGCTGGAAGCCACGCCCCAGCTTTGCACCTTTCCTGACACTGCACCCGCACGGAGGGGTGGGGGGGTGCGGCGAGGGCGGGACCGGGGGCTGGCGCCTGGGGACTGGAGGGTGGGGGCTGGGTGGGTGGATCCAAAAACACAGGAGCGGGCGGGGCAGCGAGACCCCAAACACAGACTCCGCCACAGGACTGGGCTCCCTGGGTCCCGGACCTCTTCCCTCCCTCCAGCCCCCATCCCCAGGGCCCCCGGCGTTTCGCGAGGCCCAGCTAGGGCTGCGGGCTCGCGCTGGTGATGTTCTGTGGGGGCGCTGGGGCCTCCGGGCTGGCTGCGCTCGCCCTGCGACTGGGGAGGAGGCGCTGAGAACCCGGCGGGAGGGGGGGCGCCCAGAAGGCACGGCCGGCCTGATGCCCCACGCTCGCTTCCACCCTCTTCCCAGTGAGCGGCCCGACGTGGTGCGGTGCGGTGCGGTGCGGTGCGGTGCGGTGCGGTGCGGGATGGAAGCGGAGGCGGGCGTGGGGCCAAGCCGGGAGCAGTCTGCCAGAGTCCCGGGATCGGTGAAGGCCGGGGCTTGCGCCACAGCGCCTTGCCAGGGTCCTCTTGCGCCGCCTCCGCCACCCGCCCGGGGCCCGCGGCGGAGGGCGGCGGCAGCGAGGCAGGCAGCCAGGCAGGCAGGCAGGCAGGCAGGCAGGCGCGTGCATGGGTGAAGCGCGGCACCCGCTGGGCTTGGGATGCGTGGAGCAGGCTCTTGAGGCGCCCAGCGGCAGCCGCCGGCGTCTACGGCCATACCACCCTGAACGCGCCCGATCTCGTCTGATCTCGGAAGCTAAGCAGGGTCGGGCCTGGTTAGTACTTGGATGGGAGACCGCCTGGGAATACCGGGTGCTGTAGGCTTTTGCCTTTTGCCTGTTGCCTGTTGCCTCTGGCCTCCTTGACCTCTCCTTTGGCGCCCGCCGCCCCTCCCCCTCCCTCCGTGTGTCCCTCTCTCCCCGGGGAGGGGAGCGCGGCTCCGGGGGCCAAACACACCCCGGCGGCCACTGCTCCCTCAGCCCCTCCCGGGCCGGCAAAGCGGCCTGGCCTGGCCTAGCCTGGCCCCGCCCCGCCCCGCCCCGCCCCCCCCCCGAGCCCGCACACCCCACGGCACTTCACAAGGGGTCCGCTCCCCGCTCCCCGCTCCCCGCACCGGGCGAAATCCCACTGCACCGGCTGGAAGCCACGCCCCAGCTTTGCACCTTTCCTGACACTGCACCCGCACGGAGGGGTGGGGGGGTGCGGCGAGGGCGGGACCGGGGGCTGGCGCCTGGGGACTGGAGGGTGGGGGCTGGGTGGGTGGATCCAAAAACACAGGAGCGGGCGGGGCAGCGAGACCCCAAACACAGACTCCGCCACAGGACTGGGCTCCCTGGGTCCCGGACCTCTTCCCTCCCTCCAGCCCCCATCCCCAGGGCCCCCGGCGTTTCGCGAGGCCCAGCTAGGGCTGCGGGCTCGCGCTGGTGATGTTCTGTGGGGGCGCTGGGGCCTCCGGGCTGGCTGCGCTCGCCCTGCGACTGGGGAGGAGGCGCTGAGAACCCGGCGGGAGGGGGGGCGCCCAGAAGGCACGGCCGGCCTGATGCCCCACGCTCGCTTCCACCCTCTTCCCAGTGAGCGGCCCGACGTGGTGCGGTGCGGTGCGGTGCGGTGCGGTGCGGGATGGAAGCGGAGGCGGGCGTGGGGCCAAGCCGGGAGCAGTCTGCCAGAGTCCCGGGATCGGTGAAGGCCGGCGCTTGCGCCACAGCGCCTTGCCAGGGTCCTCTTGCGCCGCCTCCGCCACCCGCCCGGGGCCCGCGGCGGAGGGCGGCGGCAGCGAGGCAGGCAGCCAGGCAGGCAGGCAGGCAGGCAGGCAGGCAGGCGCGTGCATGGGTGAAGCGCGGCACCCGCTGGGCTTGGGATGCGTGGAGCAGGCTCTTGAGGCGCCCAGCGGCAGCCGCCGGCGTCTACGGCCATACCACCCTGAACGCGCCCGATCTCGTCTGATCTCGGAAGCTAAGCAGGGTCGGGCCTGGTTAGTACTTGGATGGGAGACCGCCTGGGAATACCGGGTGCTGTAGGCTTTTGCCTTTTGCCTGTTGCCTGTTGCCTCTGGCCTCCTTGACCTCTCCTTTGGCGCCCGCCGCCCCTCCCCCTCCCTCCGTGTGTCCCTCTCTCCCCGGGGAGGGGAGCGCGGCTCCGGGGGCCAAACACACCCCGGCGGCCACTGCTCCCTCAGCCCCTCCCGGGCCGGCAAAGCGGCCTGGCCTGGCCTAGCCTGGCCCCGCCCCGCCCCGCCCCGCCCCCCCCCGAGCCCGCACACCCCACGGCACTTCACAAGGGGTCCGCTCCCCGCTCCCCGCTCCCCGCACCGGGCGAAATCCCACTGCACCGGCTGGAAGCCACGCCCCAGCTTTGCACCTTTCCTGACACTGCACCCGCACGGAGGGGTGGGGGGGTGCGGCGAGGGCGGGACCGGGGGCTGGCGCCTGGGGACTGGAGGGTGGGGGCTGGGTGGGTGGATCCAAAAACACAGGAGCGGGCGGGGCAGCGAGACCCCAAACACAGACTCCGCCACAGGACTGGGCTCCCTGGGTCCCGGACCTCTTCCCTCCCTCCAGCCCCCATCCCCAGGGCCCCCGGCGTTTCGCGAGGCCCAGCTAGGGCTGCGGGCTCGCGCTGGTGATGTTCTGTGGGGGCGCTGGGGCCTCCGGGCTGGCTGCGCTCGCCCTGCGACTGGGGAGGAGGCGCTGAGAACCCGGCGGGAGGGGGGGCGCCCAGAAGGCACGGCCGGCCTGATGCCCCACGCTCGCTTCCACCCTCTTCCCAGTGAGCGGCCCAACGTGGTGCGGTGCGGTGCGGTGCGGTGCGGGATGGAAGCGGAGGCGGGCGTGGGGCCAAGCCGGGAGCAGTCTGCCAGAGTCCCGGGATCGGTGAAGGCCGGGGCTTGCGCCACAGCGCCTTGCCAGGGTCCTCTTGCGCCGCCTCCGCCACCCGCCCGGGGCCCGCGGCGGAGGGCGGCGGCAGCGAGGCAGGCAGCCAGGCAGGCAGGCAGGCAGGCAGGCAGGCAGGCGCGTGCATGGGTGAAGCGCGGCACCCGCTGGGCTTGGGATGCGTGGAGCAGGCTCTTGAGGCGCCCAGCGGCAGCCGCCGGCGTCTACGGCCATACCACCCTGAACGCGCCCGATCTCGTCTGATCTCGGAAGCTAAGCAGGGTCGGGCCTGGTTAGTACTTGGATGGGAGACCGCCTGGGAATACCGGGTGCTGTAGGCTTTTGCCTTTTGCCTGTTGCCTGTTGCCTCTGGCCTCCTTGACCTCTCCTTTGGCGCCCGCCGCCCCTCCCCCTCCCTCCGTGTGTCCCTCTCTCCCCGGGGAGGGGAGCGCGGCTCCGGGAGCCAAACACACCCCGGCGGCCACTGCTCCCTCAGCCCCTCCCGGGCCGGCAAAGCGGCCTGGCCTGGCCTAGCCTGGCCCCGCCCCGCCCCGCCCCGCCCCCCCCCCGAGCCCGCACACCCCACGGCACTTCACAAGGGGTCCGCTCCCCGCTCCCCGCTCCCCGCACCGGGCGAAATCCCACTGCACCGGCTGGAAGCCACGCCCCAGCTTTGCACCTTTCCTGACACTGCACCCGCACGGAGGGGTGGGGGGGTGCGGCGAGGGCGGGACCGGGGGCTGGCGCCTGGGGACTGGAGGGTGGGGGCTGGGTGGGTGGATCCAAAAACACAGGAGCGGGCGGGGCAGCGAGACCCCAAACACAGACTCCGCCACAGGACTGGGCTCCCTGGGTCCCGGACCTCTTCCCTCCCTCCAGCCCCCATCCCCAGGGCCCCCGGCGTTTCGCGAGGCCCAGCTAGGGCTGCGGGCTCGCGCTGGTGATGTTCTGTGGGGGCGCTGGGGCCTCCGGGCTGGCTGCGCTCGCCCTGCGACTGGGGAGGAGGCGCTGAGAACCCGGCGGGAGGGGGGGCGCCCAGAAGGCACGGCCGGCCTGATGCCCCACGCTCGCTTCCACCCTCTTCCCAGTGAGCGGCCCGACGTGGTGCGGTGCGGTGCGGTGCGGTGCGGTGCGGTGCGGGATGGAAGCGGAGGCGGGCGTGGGGCCAAGCCGGGAGCAGTCTGCCAGAGTCCCGGGATCGGTGAAGGCCGGGGCTTGCGCCACAGCGCCTTGCCAGGGTCCTCTTGCGCCGCCTCCGCCACCCGCCCGGGGCCCGCGGCGGAGGGCGGCGGCAGCGAGGCAGGCAGCCAGGCAGGCAGGCAGGCAGGCAGGCAGGCAGGCGCGTGCATGGGTGAAGCGCGGCACCCGCTGGGCTTGGGATGCGTGGAGCAGGCTCTTGAGGCGCCCAGCGGCAGCCGCCGGCGTCTACGGCCATACCACCCTGAAGGCGCCCGATCTCGTCTGATCTCGGAAGCTAAGCAGGGTCGGGCCTGGTTAGTACTTGGATGGGAGACCGCCTGGGAATACCGGGTGCTGTAGGCTTTTGCCTTTTGCCTGTTGCCTGTTGCCTCTGGCCTCCTTGACCTCTCCTTTGGCGCCCGCCGCCCCTCCCCCTCCCTCCGTGTGTCCCTCTCTCCCCGGGGAGGGGAGCGCGGCTCCGGGGGCCAAACACACCCCGGCGGCCACTGCTCCCTCAGCCCCTCCCGGGCCGGCAAAGCGGCCTGGCCTGGCCTAGCCTGGCCCCGCCCCGCCCCGCCCCGCCCCCCCCCCGAGCCCGCACACCCCACGGCACTTCACAAGGGGTCCGCTCCCCGCTCCCCGCTCCCCGCACCGGGCGAAATCCCACTGCACCGGCTGGAAGCCACGCCCCAGCTTTGCACCTTTCCTGACACTGCACCCGCACGGAGGGGTGGGGGGGTGCGGCGAGGGCGGGACCGGGGGCTGGCGCCTGGGGACTGGAGGGTGGGGGCTGGGTGGGTGGATCCAAAAACACAGGAGCGGGCGGGGCAGCGAGACCCCAAACACAGACTCCGCCACAGGACTGGGCTCCCTGGGTCCCGGACCTCTTCCCTCCCTCCAGCCCCCATCCCCAGGGCCCCCGGCGTTTCGCGAGGCCCAGCTAGGGCTGCGGGCTCGCGCTGGTGATGTTCTGTGGGGGCGCTGGGGCCTCCGGGCTGGCTGCGCTCGCCCTGCGACTGGGGAGGAGGCGCTGAGAACCCGGCGGGAGGGGGGGCGCCCAGAAGGCACGGCCGGCCTGATGCCCCACGCTCGCTTCCACCCTCTTCCCAGTGAGCGGCCCGACGTGGTGCGGTGCGGTGCGGTGCGGTGCGGTGCGGTGCGGTGCGGGATGGAAGCGGAGGCGGGCGTGGGGCCAAGCCGGGAGCAGTCTGCCAGAGTCCCGGGATCGGTGAAGGCCGGGGCTTGCGCCACAGCGCCTTGCCAGGGTCCTCTTGCGCCGCCTCCGCCACCCGCCCGGGGCCCGCGGCGGAGGGCGGCGGCAGCGAGGCAGGCAGCCAGGCAGGCAGGCAGGCAGGCAGGCAGGCAGGCGCGTGCATGGGTGAAGCGCGGCACCCGCTGGGCTTGGGATGCGTGGAGCAGGCTCTTGAGGCGCCCAGCGGCAGCCGCCGGCGTCTACGGCCATACCACCCTGAACGCGCCCGATCTCGTCTGATCTCGGAAGCTAAGCAGGGTCGGGCCTGGTTAGTACTTGGATGGGAGACCGCCTGGGAATACCGGGTGCTGTAGGCTTTTGCCTTTTGCCTGTTGCCTGTTGCCTCTGGCCTCCTTGACCTCTCCTTTGGCGCCCGCCGCCCCTCCCCCTCCCTCCGTGTGTCCCTCTCTCCCCGGGGAGGGGAGCGCGGCTCCGGGGGCCAAACACACCCCGGCGGCCACTGCTCCCTCAGCCCCTCCCGGGCCGGCAAAGCGGCCTGGCCTGGCCTAGCCTGGCCCCGCCCCGCCCCGCCCCGCCCCCCCCCGAGCCCGCACACCCCACGGCACTTCACAAGGGGTCCGCTCCCCGCTCCCCGCTCCCCGCACCGGGCGAAATCCCACTGCACCGGCTGGAAGCCACGCCCCAGCTTTGCACCTTTCCTGACACTGCACCCGCACGGAGGGGTGGGGGGGTGCGGCGAGGGCGGGACCGGGGGCTGGCGCCTGGGGACTGGAGGGTGGGGGCTGGGTGGGTGGATCCAAAAACACAGGAGCGGGCGGGGCAGCGAGACCCCAAACACAGACTCCGCCACAGGACTGGGCTCCCTGGGTCCCGGACCTCTTCCCTCCCTCCAGCCCCCATCCCCAGGGCCCCCGGCGTTTCGCGAGGCCCAGCTAGGGCTGCGGGCTCGCGCTGGTGATGTTCTGTGGGGGCGCTGGGGCCTCCGGGCTGGCTGCGCTCGCCCTGCGACTGGGGAGGAGGCGCTGAGAACCCGGCGGGAGGGGGGGCGCCCAGAAGGCACGGCCGGCCTGATGCCCCACGCTCGCTTCCACCCTCTTCCCAGTGAGCGGCCCGACGTGGTGCGGTGCGGTGCGGTGCGGTGCGGTGCGGTGCGGGATGGAAGCGGAGGCGGGCGTGGGGCCAAGCCGGGAGCAGTCTGCCAGAGTCCCGGGATCGGTGAAGGCCGGGGCTTGCGCCACAGCGCCTTGCCAGGGTCCTCTTGCGCCGCCTCCGCCACCCGCCCGGGGCCCGCGGCGGAGGGCGGCGGCAGCGAGGCAGGCAGCCAGGCAGGCAGGCAGGCAGGCAGGCAGGCAGGTGCGTGCATGGGTGAAGCGCGGCACCCGCTGGGCTTGGGATGCGTGGAGCAGGCTCTTGAGGCGCCCAGCGGCAGCCGCCGGCGTCTACGGCCATACCACCCTGAACGCGCCCGATCTCGTCTGATCTCGGAAGCTAAGCAGGGTCGGGCCTGGTTAGTACTTGGATGGGAGACCGCCTGGGAATACCGGGTGCTGTAGGCTTTTGCCTTTTGCCTGTTGCCTGTTGCCTCTGGCCTCCTTGACCTCTCCTTTGGCGCCCGCCGCCCCTCCCCCTCCCTCCGTGTGTCCCTCTCTCCCCGGGGAGGGGAGCGCGGCTCCGGGGGCCAAACACACCCCGGCGGCCACTGCTCCCTCAGCCCCTCCCGGGCCGGCAAAGCGGCCTGGCCTGGCCTAGCCTGGCCCCGCCCCGCCCCGCCCCCCCGAGCCCGCACACCCCACGGCACTTCACAAGGGGTCCGCTCCCCGCTCCCCGCTCCCCGCACCGGGCGAAATCCCACTGCACCGGCTGGAAGCCACGCCCCAGCTTTGCACCTTTCCTGACACTGCACCCGCACGGAGGGGTGGGGGGGTGCGGCGAGGGCGGGACCGGGGGCTGGCGCCTGGGGACTGGAGGGTGGGGGCTGGGTGGGTGGATCCAAAAACACAGGAGCGGGCGGGGCAGCGAGACCCCAAACACAGACTCCGCCACAGGACTGGGCTCCCTGGGTCCCGGACCTCTTCCCTCCCTCCAGCCCCCATCCCCAGGGCCCCCGGCGTTTCGCGAGGCCCAGCTAGGGCTGCGGGCTCGCGCTGGTGATGTTCTGTGGGGGCGCTGGGGCCTCCGGGCTGGCTGCGCTCGCCCTGCGACTGGGGAGGAGGCGCTGAGAACCCGGCGGGAGGGGGGGCGCCCAGAAGGCACGGCCGGCCTGATGCCCCACGCTCGCTTCCACCCTCTTCCCAGTGAGCGGCCCGACGTGGTGCGGTGCGGTGCGGTGCGGTGCGGTGCGGGATGGAAGCGGAGGCGGGCGTGGGGCCAAGCCGGGAGCAGTCTGCCAGAGTCCCGGGATCGGTGAAGGCCGGGGCTTGCGCCACAGCGCCTTGCCAGGGTCCTCTTGCGCCGCCTCCGCCACCCGCCCGGGGCCCGCGGCGGAGGGCGGCGGCAGCGAGGCAGGCAGCCAGGCAGGCAGGCAGGCAGGCAGGCAGGCAGGCGCGTGCATGGGTGAAGCGCGGCACCCGCTGGGCTTGGGATGCGTGGAGCAGGCTCTTGAGGCGCCCAGCGGCAGCCGCCGGCGTCTACGGCCATACCACCCTGAACGCGCCCGATCTCGTCTGATCTCGGAAGCTAAGCAGGGTCGGGCCTGGTTAGTACTTGGATGGGAGACCGCCTGGGAATACCGGGTGCTGTAGGCTTTTGCCTTTTGCCTGTTGCCTGTTGCCTCTGGCCTCCTTGACCTCTCCTTTGGCGCCCGCCGCCCCTCCCCCTCCCTCCGTGTGTCCCTCTCTCCCCGGGGAGGGGAGCGCGGCTCCGGGGGCCAAACACACCCCGGCGGCCACTGCTCCCTCAGCCCCTCCCGGGCCGGCAAAGCGGCCTGGCCTGGCCTAGCCTGGCCCCGCCCCGCCCCGCCCCGCCCCCCCCCCCGAGCCCGCACACCCCACGGCACTTCACAAGGGGTCCGCTCCCCGCTCCCTGCTCCCCGCACCGGGCGAAATCCCACTGCACCGGCTGGAAGCCACGCCCCAGCTTTGCACCTTTCCTGACACTGCACCCGCACGGAGGGGTGGGGGGGTGCGGCGAGGGCGGGACCGGGGGCTGGCGCCTGGGGACTGGAGGGTGGGGGCTGGGTGGGTGGATCCAAAAACACAGGAGCGGGCGGGGCAGCGAGACCCCAAACACAGACTCCGCCACAGGACTGGGCTCCCTGGGTCCCGGACCTCTTCCCTCCCTCCAGCCCCCATCCCCAGGGCCCCCGGCGTTTCGCGAGGCCCAGCTAGGGCTGCGGGCTCGCGCTGGTGATGTTCTGTGGGGGCGCTGGGGCCTCCGGGCTGGCTGCGCTCGCCCTGCGACTGGGGAGGAGGCGCTGAGAACCCGGCGGGAGGGGGGGCGCCCAGAAGGCACGGCCGGCCTGATGCCCCACGCTCGCTTCCACCCTCTTCCCAGTGAGCGGCCCGACGTGGTGCGGTGCGGTGCGGTGCGGTGCGGTGCGGTGCGGGATGGAAGCGGAGGCGGGCGTGGGGCCAAGCCGGGAGCAGTCTGCCAGAGTCCCGGGATCGGTGAAGGCCGGGGCTTGCGCCACAGCGCCTTGCCAGGGTCCTCTTGCGCCGCCTCCGCCACCCGCCCGGGGCCCGCGGCGGAGGGCGGCGGCAGCGAGGCAGGCAGCCAGGCAGGCAGGCAGGCAGGCAGGCAGGCGCGTGCATGGGTGAAGCGCGGCACCCGCTGGGCTTGGGATGCGTGGAGCAGGCTCTTGAGGCGCCCAGCGGCAGCCGCCGGCGTCTACGGCCATACCACCCTGAACGCGCCCGATCTCGTCTGATCTCGGAAGCTAAGCAGGGTCGGGCCTGGTTAGTACTTGGATGGGAGACCGCCTGGGAATACCGGGTGCTGTAGGCTTTTGCCTTTTGCCTGTTGCCTGTTGCCTCTGGCCTCCTTGACCTCTCCTTTGGCGCCCGCCGCCCCTCCCCCTCCCTCCGTGTGTCCCTCTCTCCCCGGGGAGGGGAGCGCGGCTCCGGGGGCCAAACACACCCCGGCGGCCACTGCTCCCTCAGCCCCTCCCGGGCCGGCAAAGCGGCCTGGCCTGGCCTAGCCTGGCCCCGCCCCGCCCCGCCCCGCCCCCCCCCCGAGCCCGCACACCCCACGGCACTTCACAAGGGGTCCGCTCCCCGCTCCCCGCTCCCCGCACCGGGCGAAATCCCACTGCACCGGCTGGAAGCCACGCCCCAGCTTTGCACCTTTCCTGACACTGCACCCGCACGGAGGGGTGGGGGGGTGCGGCGAGGGCGGGACCGGGGGCTGGCGCCTGGGGACTGGAGGGTGGGGGCTGGGTGGGTGGATCCAAAAACACAGGAGCGGGCGGGGCAGCGAGACCCCAAACACAGACTCCGCCACAGGACTGGGCTCCCTGGGTCCCGGACCTCTTCCCTCCCTCCAGCCCCCATCCCCAGGGCCCCCGGCGTTTCGCGAGGCCCAGCTAGGGCTGCGGGCTCGCGCTGGTGATGTTCTGTGGGGGCGCTGGGGCCTCCGGGCTGGCTGCGCTCGCCCTGCGACTGGGGAGGAGGCGCTGAGAACCCGGCGGGAGGGGGGGCGCCCAGAAGGCACGGCCGGCCTGATGCCCCACGCTCGCTTCCACCCTCTTCCCAGTGAGCGGCCCGACGTGGTGCGGTGCGGTGCGGTGCGGTGCGGTGCGGGATGGAAGCGGAGGCGGGCGTGGGGCCAAGCCGGGAGCAGTCTGCCAGAGTCCCGGGATCGGTGAAGGCCGGGGCTTGCGCCACAGCGCCTTGCCAGGGTCCTCTTGCGCCGCCTCCGCCACCCGCCCGGGGCCCGCGGCGGAGGGCGGCGGCAGCGAGGCAGGCAGCCAGGCAGGCAGGCAGGCAGGCAGGCAGGCAGGCGCGTGCATGGGTGAAGCGCGGCACCCGCTGGGCTTGGGATGCGTGGAGCAGGCTCTTGAGGCGCCCAGCGGCAGCCGCCGGCGTCTACGGCCATACCACCCTGAACGCGCCCGATCTCGTCTGATCTCGGAAGCTAAGCAGGGTCGGGCCTGGTTAGTACTTGGATGGGAGACCGCCTGGGAATACCGGGTGCTGTAGGCTTTTGCCTTTTGCCTGTTGCCTGTTGCCTCTGGCCTCCTTGACCTCTCCTTTGGCGCCCGCCGCCCCTCCCCCTCCCTCCGTGTGTCCCTCTCTCCCCGGGGAGGGGAGCGCGGCTCCGGGGGCCAAACACACCCCGGCGGCCACTGCTCCCTCAGCCCCTCCCGGGCCGGCAAAGCGGCCTGGCCTGGCCTAGCCTGGCCCCGCCCCGCCCCGCCCCGCCCCCCCCCCGAGCCCGCACACCCCACGGCACTTCACAAGGGGTCCGCTCCCCGCTCCCCGCTCCCCGCACCGGGCGAAATCCCACTGCACCGGCTGGAAGCCACGCCCCAGCTTTGCACCTTTCCTGACACTGCACCCGCACGGAGGGGTGGGGGGGTGCGGCGAGGGCGGGACCGGGGGCTGGCGCCTGGGGACTGGAGGGTGGGGGCTGGGTGGGTGGATCCAAAAACACAGGAGCGGGCGGGGCAGCGAGACCCCAAACACAGACTCCGCCACAGGACTGGGCTCCCTGGGTCCCGGACCTCTTCCCTCCCTCCAGCCCCCATCCCCAGGGCCCCCGGCGTTTCGCGAGGCCCAGCTAGGGCTGCGGGCTCGCGCTGGTGATGTTCTGTGGGGGCGCTGGGGCCTCCGGGCTGGCTGCGCTCGCCCTGCGACTGGGGAGGAGGCGCTGAGAACCCGGCGGGAGGGGGGGCGCCCAGAAGGCACGGCCGGCCTGATGCCCCACGCTCGCTTCCACCCTCTTCCCAGTGAGCGGCCCGACGTGGTGCGGTGCGGTGCGGTGCGGTGCGGTGCGGTGCGGTGCGGGATGGAAGCGGAGGCGGGCGTGGGGCCAAGCCGGGAGCAGTCTGCCAGAGTCCCGGGATCGGTGAAGGCCGGGGCTTGCGCCACAGCGCCTTGCCAGGGTCCTCTTGCGCCGCCTCCGCCACCCGCCCGGGGCCCGCGGCGGAGGGCGGCGGCAGCGAGGCAGGCAGCCAGGCAGGCAGGCAGGCAGGCAGGCAGGCAGGCGCGTGCATGGGTGAAGCGCGGCACCCGCTGGGCTTGGGATGCGTGGAGCAGGCTCTTGAGGCGCCCAGCGGCAGCCGCCGGCGTCTACGGCCATACCACCCTGAACGCGCCCGATCTCGTCTGATCTCGGAAGCTAAGCAGGGTCGGGCCTGGTTAGTACTTGGATGGGAGACCGCCTGGGAATACCGGGTGCTGTAGGCTTTTGCCTTTTGCCTGTTGCCTGTTGCCTCTGGCCTCCTTGACCTCTCCTTTGGCGCCCGCCGCCCCTCCCCCTCCCTCCGTGTGTCCCTCTCTCCCCGGGGAGGGGAGCGCGGCTCCGGGGGCCAAACACACCCCGGCGGCCACTGCTCCCTCAGCCCCTCCCGGGCCGGCAAAGCGGCCTGGCCTGGCCTAGCCTGGCCCCGCCCCGCCCCGCCCCCCCGAGCCCGCACACCCCACGGCACTTCACAAGGGGTCCGCTCCCCGCTCCCCGCTCCCCGCACCGGGCGAAATCCCACTGCACCGGCTGGAAGCCACGCCCCAGCTTTGCACCTTTCCTGACACTGCACCCGCACGGAGGGGTGGGGGGGTGCGGCGAGGGCGGGACCGGGGGCTGGCGCCTGGGGACTGGAGGGTGGGGGCTGGGTGGGTGGATCCAAAAACACAGGAGCGGGCGGGGCAGCGAGACCCCAAACACAGACTCCGCCACAGGACTGGGCTCCCTGGGTCCCGGACCTCTTCCCTCCCTCCAGCCCCCATCCCCAGGGCCCCCGGCGTTTCGCGAGGCCCAGCTAGGGCTGCGGGCTCGCGCTGGTGATGTTCTGTGGGGGCGCTGGGGCCTCCGGGCTGGCTGCGCTCGCCCTGCGACTGGGGAGGAGGCGCTGAGAACCCGGCGGGAGGGGGGGCGCCCAGAAGGCACGGCCGGCCTGATGCCCCACGCTCGCTTCCACCCTCTTCCCAGTGAGCGGCCCGACGTGGTGCGGTGCGGTGCGGTGCGGTGCGGTGCGGGATGGAAGCGGAGGCGGGCGTGGGGCCAAGCCGGGAGCAGTCTGCCAGAGTCCCGGGATCGGTGAAGGCCGGGGCTTGCGCCACAGCGCCTTGCCAGGGTCCTCTTGCGCCGCCTCCGCCACCCGCCCGGGGCCCGCGGCGGAGGGCGGCGGCAGCGAGGCAGGCAGCCAGGCAGGCAGGCAGGCAGGCAGGCAGGCAGGCGCGTGCATGGGTGAAGCGCGGCACCCGCTGGGCTTGGGATGCGTGGAGCAGGCTCTTGAGGCGCCCAGCGGCAGCCGCCGGCGTCTACGGCCATACCACCCTGAACGCGCCCGATCTCGTCTGATCTCGGAAGCTAAGCAGGGTCGGGCCTGGTTAGTACTTGGATGGGAGACCGCCTGGGAATACCGGGTGCTGTAGGCTTTTGCCTTTTGCCTGTTGCCTGTTGCCTCTGGCCTCCTTGACCTCTCCTTTGGCGCCCGCCGCCCCTCCCCCTCCCTCCGTGTGTCCCTCTCTCCCCGGGGAGGGGAGCGCGGCTCCGGGGGCCAAACACACCCCGGCGGCCACTGCTCCCTCAGCCCCTCCCGGGCCGGCAAAGCGGCCTGGCCTGGCCTAGCCTGGCCCCGCCCCGCCCCGCCCCGCCCCCCCCCCCGAGCCCGCACACCCCACGGCACTTCACAAGGGGTCCGCTCCCCGCTCCCTGCTCCCCGCACCGGGCGAAATCCCACTGCACCGGCTGGAAGCCACGCCCCAGCTTTGCACCTTTCCTGACACTGCACCCGCACGGAGGGGTGGGGGGGTGCGGCGAGGGCGGGACCGGGGGCTGGCGCCTGGGGACTGGAGGGTGGGGGCTGGGTGGGTGGATCCAAAAACACAGGAGCGGGCGGGGCAGCGAGACCCCAAACACAGACTCCGCCACAGGACTGGGCTCCCTGGGTCCCGGACCTCTTCCCTCCCTCCAGGCCCCATCCCCAGGGCCCCCGGCGTTTCGCGAGGCCCAGCTAGGGCTGCGGGCTCGCGCTGGTGATGTTCTGTGGGGGCGCTGGGGCCTCCGGGCTGGCTGCGCTCGCCCTGCGACTGGGGAGGAGGCGCTGAGAACCCGGCGGGAGGGGGGGCGCCCAGAAGGCACGGCCGGCCTGATGCCCCACGCTCGCTTCCACCCTCTTCCCAGTGAGCGGCCCGACGTGGTGCGGTGCGGTGCGGTGCGGTGCGGTGCGGTGCGGGATGGAAGCGGAGGCGGGCGTGGGGCCAAGCCGGGAGCAGTCTGCCAGAGTCCCGGGATCGGTGAAGGCCGGGGCTTGCGCCACAGCGCCTTGCCAGGGTCCTCTTGCGCCGCCTCCGCCACCCGCCCGGGGCCCGCGGCGGAGGGCGGCGGCAGCGAGGCAGGCAGCCAGGCAGGCAGGCAGGCAGGCAGGCAGGCGCGTGCATGGGTGAAGCGCGGCACCCGCTGGGCTTGGGATGCGTGGAGCAGGCTCTTGAGGCGCCCAGCGGCAGCCGCCGGCGTCTACGGCCATACCACCCTGAACGCGCCCGATCTCGTCTGATCTCGGAAGCTAAGCAGGGTCGGGCCTGGTTAGTACTTGGATGGGAGACCGCCTGGGAATACCGGGTGCTGTAGGCTTTTGCCTTTTGCCTGTTGCCTGTTGCCTCTGGCCTCCTTGACCTCTCCTTTGGCGCCCGCCGCCCCTCCCCCTCCCTCCGTGTGTCCCTCTCTCCCCGGGGAGGGGAGCGCGGCTCCGGGGGCCAAACACACCCCGGCGGCCACTGCTCCCTCAGCCCCTCCCGGGCCGGCAAAGCGGCCTGGCCTGGCCTAGCCTGGCCCCGCCCCGCCCCGCCCCGCCCCCCCCCGAGCCCGCACACCCCACGGCACTTCACAAGGGGTCCGCTCCCCGCTCCCCGCTCCCCGCACCGGGCGAAATCCCACTGCACCGGCTGGAAGCCACGCCCCAGCTTTGCACCTTTCCTGACACTGCACCCGCACGGAGGGGTGGGGGGGTGCGGCGAGGGCGGGACCGGGGGCTGGCGCCTGGGGACTGGAGGGTGGGGGCTGGGTGGGTGGATCCAAAAACACAGGAGCGGGCGGGGCAGCGAGACCCCAAACACAGACTCCGCCACAGGACTGGGCTCCCTGGGTCCCGGACCTCTTCCCTCCCTCCAGCCCCCATCCCCAGGGCCCCCGGCGTTTCGCGAGGCCCAGCTAGGGCTGCGGGCTCGCGCTGGTGATGTTCTGTGGGGGCGCTGGGGCCTCCGGGCTGGCTGCGCTCGCCCTGCGACTGGGGAGGAGGCGCTGAGAACCCGGCGGGAGGGGGGGCGCCCAGAAGGCACGGCCGGCCTGATGCCCCACGCTCGCTTCCACCCTCTTCCCAGTGAGCGGCCCGACGTGGTGCGGTGCGGTGCGGTGCGGTGCGGTGCGGTGCGGTGCGGGATGGAAGCGGAGGCGGGCGTGGGGCCAAGCCGGGAGCAGTCTGCCAGAGTCCCGGGATCGGTGAAGGCCGGGGCTTGCGCCACAGCGCCTTGCCAGGGTCCTCTTGCGCCGCCTCCGCCACCCGCCCGGGGCCCGCGGCGGAGGGCGGCGGCAGCGAGGCAGGCAGCCAGGCAGGCAGGCAGGCAGGCAGGCAGGCAGGCGCGTGCATGGGTGAAGCGCGGCACCCGCTGGGCTTGGGATGCGTGGAGCAGGCTCTTGAGGCGCCCAGCGGCAGCCGCCGGCGTCTACGGCCATACCACCCTGAACGCGCCCGATCTCGTCTGATCTCGGAAGCTAAGCAGGGTCGGGCCTGGTTAGTACTTGGATGGGAGACCGCCTGGGAATACCGGGTGCTGTAGGCTTTTGCCTTTTGCCTGTTGCCTGTTGCCTCTGGCCTCCTTGACCTCTCCTTTGGCGCCCGCCGCCCCTCCCCCTCCCTCCGTGTGTCCCTCTCTCCCCGGGGAGGGGAGCGCGGCTCCGGGGGCCAAACACACCCCGGCGGCCACTGCTCCCTCAGCCCCTCCCGGGCCGGCAAAGCGGCCTGGCCTGGCCTAGCCTGGCCCCGCCCCGCCCCGCCCCGCCCCCCCCCCGAGCCCGCACACCCCACGGCACTTCACAAGGGGTCCGCTCCCCGCTCCCCGCTCCCCGCACCGGGCGAAATCCCACTGCACCGGCTGGAAGCCACGCCCCAGCTTTGCACCTTTCCTGACACTGCACCCGCACGGAGGGGTGGGGGGGTGCGGCGAGGGCGGGACCGGGGGCTGGCGCCTGGGGACTGGAGGGTGGGGGCTGGGTGGGTGGATCCAAAAACACAGGAGCGGGCGGGGCAGCGAGACCCCAAACACAGACTCCGCCACAGGACTGGGCTCCCTGGGTCCCGGACCTCTTCCCTCCCTCCAGCCCCCATCCCCAGGGCCCCCGGCGTTTCGCGAGGCCCAGCTAGGGCTGCGGGCTCGCGCTGGTGATGTTCTGTGGGGGCGCTGGGGCCTCCGGGCTGGCTGCGCTCGCCCTGCGACTGGGGAGGAGGCGCTGAGAACCCGGCGGGAGGGGGGGCGCCCAGAAGGCACGGCCGGCCTGATGCCCCACGCTCGCTTCCACCCTCTTCCCAGTGAGCGGCCCGACGTGGTGCGGTGCGGTGCGGTGCGGGATGGAAGCGGAGGCGGGCGTGGGGCCAAGCCGGGAGCAGTCTGCCAGAGTCCCGGGATCGGTGAAGGCCGGGGCTTGCGCCACAGCGCCTTGCCAGGGTCCTCTTGCGCCGCCTCCGCCACCCGCCCGGGGCCCGCGGCGGAGGGCGGCGGCAGCGAGGCAGGCAGCCAGGCAGGCAGGCAGGCAGGCAGGCAGGCGCGTGCATGGGTGAAGCGCGGCACCCGCTGGGCTTGGGATGCGTGGAGCAGGCTCTTGAGGCGCCCAGCGGCAGCCGCCGGCGTCTACGGCCATACCACCCTGAACGCGCCCGATCTCGTCTGATCTCGGAAGCTAAGCAGGGTCGGGCCTGGTTAGTACTTGGATGGGAGACCGCCTGGGAATACCGGGTGCTGTAGGCTTTTGCCTTTTGCCTGTTGCCTGTTGCCTCTGGCCTCCTTGACCTCTCCTTTGGCGCCCGCCGCCCCTCCCCCTCCCTCCGTGTGTCCCTCTCTCCCCGGGGAGGGGAGCGCGGCTCCGGGGGCCAAACACACCCCGGCGGCCACTGCTCCCTCAGCCCCTCCCGGGCCGGCAAAGCGGCCTGGCCTGGCCTAGCCTGGCCCCGCCCCGCCCCGCCCCGCCCCCCCCCCGAGCCCGCACACCCCACGGCACTTCACAAATGGTCCGTTCCCCGCTCCCTGCTCCCCGCACCGGGCGAAATCCCACTGCACCGGCTGGAAGCCACGCCCCAGCTTTGCACCTTTCCTGACACTGCACCCGCACGGAGGGGTGGGGGGGTGCGGCGAGGGCGGGACCGGGGGCTGGCGCCTGGGGACTGGAGGGTGGGGGCTGGGTGGGTGGATCCAAAAACACAGGAGCGGGCGGGGCAGCGAGACCCCAAACACAGACTCCGCCACAGGACTGGGCTCCCTGGGTCCCGGACCTCTTCCCTCCCTCCAGCCCCCATCCCCAGGGCCCCCGGCGTTTCGCGAGGCCCAGCTAGGGCTGCGGGCTCGCGCTGGTGATGTTCTGTGGGGGCGCTGGGGCCTCCGGGCTGGCTGCGCTCGCCCTGCGACTGGGGAGGAGGCGCTGAGAACCCGGCGGGAGGGGGGGCGCCCAGAAGGCACGGCCGGCCTGATGCCCCACGCTCGCTTCCACCCTCTTCCCAGTGAGCGGCCCGACGTGGTGCGGTGCGGTGCGGTGCGGTGCGGTGCGGGATGGAAGCGGAGGCGGGCGTGGGGCCAAGCCGGGAGCAGTCTGCCAGAGTCCCGGGATCGGTGAAGGCCGGGGCTTGCGCCACAGCGCCTTGCCAGGGTCCTCTTGCGCCGCCTCCGCCACCCGCCCGGGGCCCGCGGCGGAGGGCGGCGGCAGCGAGGCAGGCAGCCAGGCAGTCAGGCAGGCAGGCAGGCAGGCAGGCAGGCAGGCGCGTGCATGGGTGAAGCGCGGCACCCGCTGGGCTTGGGATGCGTGGAGCAGGCTCTTGAGGCGCCCAGCGGCAGCCGCCGGCGTCTACGGCCATACCACCCTGAACGCGCCCGATCTCGTCTGATCTCGGAAGCTAAGCAGGGTCGGGCCTGGTTAGTACTTGGATGGGAGACCGCCTGGGAATACCGGGTGCTGTAGGCTTTTGCCTTTTGCCTGTTGCCTGTTGCCTCTGGCCTCCTTGACCTCTCCTTTGGCGCCCGCCGCCCCTCCCCCTCCCTCCGTGTGTCCCTCTCTCCCCGGGGAGGGGAGCGCGGCTCCGGGGGCCAAACACACCCCGGCGGCCACTGCTCCCTCAGCCCCTCCCGGGCCGGCAAAGCGGCCTGGCCTGGCCTAGCCTGGCCCCGCCCCGCCCCGCCCCGCCCCCCCCCCGAGCCCGCACACCCCACGGCACTTCACAAGGGGTCCGCTCCCCGCTCCCCGCTCCCCGCACCGGGCGAAATCCCACTGCACCGGCTGGAAGCCACGCCCCAGCTTTGCACCTTTCCTGACACTGCACCCGCACGGAGGGGTGGGGGGGTGCGGCGAGGGCGGGACCGGGGGCTGGCGCCTGGGGACTGGAGGGTGGGGGCTGGGTGGGTGGATCCAAAAACACAGGAGCGGGCGGGGCAGCGAGACCCCAAACACAGACTCCGCCACAGGACTGGGCTCCCTGGGTCCCGGACCTCTTCCCTCCCTCCAGCCCCCATCCCCAGGGCCCCCGGCGTTTCGCGAGGCCCAGCTAGGGCTGCGGGCTCGCGCTGGTGATGTTCTGTGGGGGCGCTGGGGCCTCCGGGCTGGCTGCGCTCGCCCTGCGACTGGGGAGGAGGCGCTGAGAACCCGGCGGGAGGGGGGGCGCCCAGAAGGCACGGCCGGCCTGATGCCCCACGCTCGCTTCCACCCTCTTCCCAGTGAGCGGCCCGACGTGGTGCGGTGCGGTGCGGTGCGGGATGGAAGCGGAGGCGGGCGTGGGGCCAAGCCGGGAGCAGTCTGCCAGAGTCCCGGGATCGGTGAAGGCCGGGGCTTGCGCCACAGCGCCTTGCCAGGGTCCTCTTGCGCCGCCTCCGCCACCCGCCCGGGGCCCGCGGCGGAGGGCGGCGGCAGCGAGGCAGGCAGCCAGGCAGGCAGGCAGGCAGGCAGGCAGGCAGGCGCGTGCATGGGTGAAGCGCGGCACCCGCTGGGCTTGGGATGCGTGGAGCAGGCTCTTGAGGCGCCCAGCGGCAGCCGCCGGCGTCTACGGCCATACCACCCTGAAGGCGCCCGATCTCGTCTGATCTCGGAAGCTAAGCAGGGTCGGGCCTGGTTAGTACTTGGATGGGAGACCGCCTGGGAATACCGGGTGCTGTAGGCTTTTGCCTTTTGCCTGTTGCCTGTTGCCTCTGGCCTCCTTGACCTCTCCTTTGGCGCCCGCCGCCCCTCCCCCTCCCTCCGTGTGTCCCTCTCTCCCCGGGGAGGGGAGCGCGGCTCCGGGGGCCAAACACACCCCGGCGGCCACTGCTCCCTCAGCCCCTCCCGGGCCGGCAAAGCGGCCTGGCCTGGCCTAGCCTGGCCCCGCCCCGCCCCGCCCCGCCCCCCCCCCGAGCCCGCACACCCCACGGCACTTCACAAGGGGTCCGCTCCCCGCTCCCCGCTCCCCGCACCGGGCGAAATCCCACTGCACCGGCTGGAAGCCACGCCCCAGCTTTGCACCTTTCCTGACACTGCACCCGCACGGAGGGGTGGGGGGGTGCGGCGAGGGCGGGACCGGGGGCTGGCGCCTGGGGACTGGAGGGTGGGGGCTGGGTGGGTGGATCCAAAAACACAGGAGCGGGCGGGGCAGCGAGACCCCAAACACAGACTCCGCCACAGGACTGGGCTCCCTGGGTCCCGGACCTCTTCCCTCCCTCCAGCCCCCATCCCCAGGGCCCCCGGCGTTTCGCGAGGCCCAGCTAGGGCTGCGGGCTCGCGCTGGTGATGTTCTGTGGGGGCGCTGGGGCCTCCGGGCTGGCTGCGCTCGCCCTGCGACTGGGGAGGAGGCGCTGAGAACCCGGCGGGAGGGGGGGCGCCCAGAAGGCACGGCCGGCCTGATGCCCCACGCTCGCTTCCACCCTCTTCCCAGTGAGCGGCCCGACGTGGTGCGGTGCGGTGCGGTGCGGTGCGGTGCGGTGCGGTGCGGGATGGAAGCGGAGGCGGGCGTGGGGCCAAGCCGGGAGCAGTCTGCCAGAGTCCCGGGATCGGTGAAGGCCGGGGCTTGCGCCACAGCGCCTTGCCAGGGTCCTCTTGCGCCGCCTCCGCCACCCGCCCGGGGCCCGCGGCGGAGGGCGGCGGCAGCGAGGCAGGCAGCCAGGCAGGCAGGCAGGCAGGCAGGCAGGCAGGCAGGCGCGTGCATGGGTGAAGCGCGGCACCCGCTGGGCTTGGGATGCGTGGAGCAGGCTCTTGAGGCGCCCAGCGGCAGCCGCCGGCGTCTACGGCCATACCACCCTGAACGCGCCCGATCTCGTCTGATCTCGGAAGCTAAGCAGGGTCGGGCCTGGTTAGTACTTGGATGGGAGACCGCCTGGGAATACCGGGTGCTGTAGGCTTTTGCCTTTTGCCTGTTGCCTGTTGCCTCTGGCCTCCTTGACCTCTCCTTTGGCGCCCGCCGCCCCTCCCCCTCCCTCCGTGTGTCCCTCTCTCCCCGGGGAGGGGAGCGCGGCTCCGGGGGCCAAACACACCCCGGCGGCCACTGCTCCCTCAGCCCCTCCCGGGCCGGCAAAGCGGCCTGGCCTGGCCTAGCCTGGCCCCGCCCCGCCCCGCCCCGCCCCCCCCCCGAGCCCGCACACCCCACGGCACTTCACAAAGGGTCCGTTCCCCGCTCCCTGCTCCCCGCACCGGGCGAAATCCCACTGCACCGGCTGGAAGCCACGCCCCAGCTTTGCACCTTTCCTGACACTGCACCCGCACGGAGGGGTGGGGGGGTGCGGCGAGGGCGGGACCGGGGGCTGGCGCCTGGGGACTGGAGGGTGGGGGCTGGGTGGGTGGATCCAAAAACACAGGAGCGGGCGGGGCAGCGAGACCCCAAACACAGACTCCGCCACAGGACTGGGCTCCCTGGGTCCCGGACCTCTTCCCTCCCTCCAGCCCCCATCCCCAGGGCCCCCGGCGTTTCGCGAGGCCCAGCTAGGGCTGCGGGCTCGCGCTGGTGATGTTCTGTGGGGGCGCTGGGGCCTCCGGGCTGGCTGCGCTCGCCCTGCGACTGGGGAGGAGGCGCTGAGAACCCGGCGGGAGGGGGGGCGCCCAGAAGGCACGGCCGGCCTGATGCCCCACGCTCGCTTCCACCCTCTTCCCAGTGAGCGGCCCGACGTGGTGCGGTGCGGTGCGGTGCGGTGCGGTGCGGGATGGAAGCGGAGGCGGGCGTGGGGCCAAGCCGGGAGCAGTCTGCCAGAGTCCCGGGATCGGTGAAGGCCGGGGCTTGCGCCACAGCGCCTTGCCAGGGTCCTCTTGCGCCGCCTCCGCCACCCGCCCGGGGCCCGCGGCGGAGGGCGGCGGCAGCGAGGCAGGCAGCCAGGCAGTCAGGCAGGCAGGCAGGCAGGCAGGCAGGCAGGCGCGTGCATGGGTGAAGCGCGGCACCCGCTGGGCTTGGGATGCGTGGAGCAGGCTCTTGAGGCGCCCAGCGGCAGCCGCCGGCGTCTACGGCCATACCACCCTGAACGCGCCCGATCTCGTCTGATCTCGGAAGCTAAGCAGGGTCGGGCCTGGTTAGTACTTGGATGGGAGACCGCCTGGGAATACCGGGTGCTGTAGGCTTTTGCCTTTTGCCTGTTGCCTGTTGCCTCTGGCCTCCTTGACCTCTCCTTTGGCGCCCGCCGCCCCTCCCCCTCCCTCCGTGTGTCCCTCTCTCCCCGGGGAGGGGAGCGCGGCTCCGGGGGCCAAACACACCCCGGCGGCCACTGCTCCCTCAGCCCCTCCCGGGCCGGCAAAGCGGCCTGGCCTGGCCTAGCCTGGCCCCGCCCCGCCCCGCCCCGCCCCCCCCCCCGAGCCCGCACACCCCACGGCACTTCACAAGGGGTCCGCTCCCCGCTCCCCGCTCCCCGCACCGGGCGAAATCCCACTGCACCGGCTGGAAGCCACGCCCCAGCTTTGCACCTTTCCTGACACTGCACCCGCACGGAGGGGTGGGGGGGTGCGGCGAGGGCGGGACCGGGGGCTGGCGCCTGGGGACTGGAGGGTGGGGGCTGGGTGGGTGGATCCAAAAACACAGGAGCGGGCGGGGCAGCGAGACCCCAAACACAGACTCCGCCACAGGACTGGGCTCCCTGGGTCCCGGACCTCTTCCCTCCCTCCAGCCCCCATCCCCAGGGCCCCCGGCGTTTCGCGAGGCCCAGCTAGGGCTGCGGGCTCGCGCTGGTGATGTTCTGTGGGGGCGCTGGGGCCTCCGGGCTGGCTGCGCTCGCCCTGCGACTGGGGAGGAGGCGCTGAGAACCCGGCGGGAGGGGGGGCGCCCAGAAGGCACGGCCGGCCTGATGCCCCACGCTCGCTTCCACCCTCTTCCCAGTGAGCGGCCCGACGTGGTGCGGTGCGGTGCGGTGCGGGATGGAAGCGGAGGCGGGCGTGGGGCCAAGCCGGGAGCAGTCTGCCAGAGTCCCGGGATCGGTGAAGGCCGGGGCTTGCGCCACAGCGCCTTGCCAGGGTCCTCTTGCGCCGCCTCCGCCACCCGCCCGGGGCCCGCGGCGGAGGGCGGCGGCAGCGAGGCAGGCAGCCAGGCAGGCAGGCAGGCAGGCAGGCAGGCAGGCGCGTGCATGGGTGAAGCGCGGCACCCGCTGGGCTTGGGATGCGTGGAGCAGGCTCTTGAGGCGCCCAGCGGCAGCCGCCGGCGTCTACGGCCATACCACCCTGAACGCGCCCGATCTCGTCTGATCTCGGAAGCTAAGCAGGGTCGGGCCTGGTTAGTACTTGGATGGGAGACCGCCTGGGAATACCGGGTGCTGTAGGCTTTTGCCTTTTGCCTGTTGCCTGTTGCCTCTGGCCTCCTTGACCTCTCCTTTGGCGCCCGCCGCCCCTCCCCCTCCCTCCGTGTGTCCCTCTCTCCCCGGGGAGGGGAGCGCGGCTCCGGGGGCCAAACACACCCCGGCGGCCACTGCTCCCTCAGCCCCTCCCGGGCCGGCAAAGCGGCCTGGCCTGGCCTAGCCTGGCCCCGCCCCGCCCCGCCCCGCCCCCCCCCCCGAGCCCGCACACCCCACGGCACTTCACAAGGGGTCCGCTCCCCGCTCCCCGCTCCCCGCACCGGGCGAAATCCCACTGCACCGGCTGGAAGCCACGCCCCAGCTTTGCACCTTTCCTGACACTGCACCCGCACGGAGGGGTGGGGGGGTGCGGCGAGGGCGGGACCGGGGGCTGGCGCCTGGGGACTGGAGGGTGGGGGCTGGGTGGGTGGATCCAAAAACACAGGAGCGGGCGGGGCAGCGAGACCCCAAACACAGACTCCGCCACAGGACTGGGCTCCCTGGGTCCCGGACCTCTTCCCTCCCTCCAGCCCCCATCCCCAGGGCCCCCGGCGTTTCGCGAGGCCCAGCTAGGGCTGCGGGCTCGCGCTGGTGATGTTCTGTGGGGGCGCTGGGGCCTCCGGGCTGGCTGCGCTCGCCCTGCGACTGGGGAGGAGGCGCTGAGAACCCGGCGGGAGGGGGGGCGCCCAGAAGGCACGGCCGGCCTGATGCCCCACGCTCGCTTCCACCCTCTTCCCAGTGAGCGGCCCGACGTGGTGCGGTGCGGTGCGGTGCGGTGCGGTGCGGTGCGGTGCGGGATGGAAGCGGAGGCGGGCGTGGGGCCAAGCCGGGAGCAGTCTGCCAGAGTCCCGGGATCGGTGAAGGCCGGGGCTTGCGCCACAGCGCCTTGCCAGGGTCCTCTTGCGCCGCCTCCGCCACCCGCCCGGGGCCCGCGGCGGAGGGCGGCGGCAGCGAGGCAGGCAGCCAGGCAGGCAGGCAGGCAGGCAGGCAGGCAGGCAGGCGCGTGCATGGGTGAAGCGCGGCACCCGCTGGGCTTGGGATGCGTGGAGCAGGCTCTTGAGGCGCCCAGCGGCAGCCGCCGGCGTCTACGGCCATACCACCCTGAACGCGCCCGATCTCGTCTGATCTCGGAAGCTAAGCAGGGTCGGGCCTGGTTAGTACTTGGATGGGAGACCGCCTGGGAATACCGGGTGCTGTAGGCTTTTGCCTTTTGCCTGTTGCCTGTTGCCTCTGGCCTCCTTGACCTCTCCTTTGGCGCCCGCCGCCCCTCCCCCTCCCTCCGTGTGTCCCTCTCTCCCCGGGGAGGGGAGCGCGGCTCCGGGGGCCAAACACACCCCGGCGGCCACTGCTCCCTCAGCCCCTCCCGGGCCGGCAAAGCGGCCTGGCCTGGCCTAGCCTGGCCCCGCCCCGCCCCGCCCCCCCGAGCCCGCACACCCCACGGCACTTCACAAGGGGTCCGCTCCCCGCTCCCCGCTCCCCGCACCGGGCGAAATCCCACTGCACCGGCTGGAAGCCACGCCCCAGCTTTGCACCTTTCCTGACACTGCACCCGCACGGAGGGGTGGGGGGGTGCGGCGAGGGCGGGACCGGGGGCTGGCGCCTGGGGACTGGAGGGTGGGGGCTGGGTGGGTGGATCCAAAAACACAGGAGCGGGCGGGGCAGCGAGACCCCAAACACAGACTCCGCCACAGGACTGGGCTCCCTGGGTCCCGGACCTCTTCCCTCCCTCCAGCCCCCATCCCCAGGGCCCCCGGCGTTTCGCGAGGCCCAGCTAGGGCTGCGGGCTCGCGCTGGTGATGTTCTGTGGGGGCGCTGGGGCCTCCGGGCTGGCTGCGCTCGCCCTGCGACTGGGGAGGAGGCGCTGAGAACCCGGCGGGAGGGGGGGCGCCCAGAAGGCACGGCCGGCCTGATGCCCCACGCTCGCTTCCACCCTCTTCCCAGTGAGCGGCCCGACGTGGTGCGGTGCGGTGCGGTGCGGTGCGGTGCGGTGCGGGATGGAAGCGGAGGCGGGCGTGGGGCCAAGCCGGGAGCAGTCTGCCAGAGTCCCGGGATCGGTGAAGGCCGGGGCTTGCGCCACAGCGCCTTGCCAGGGTCCTCTTGCGCCGCCTCCGCCACCCGCCCGGGGCCCGCGGCGGAGGGCGGCGGCAGCGAGGCAGGCAGCCAGGCAGGCAGGCAGGCAGGCAGGCAGGCAGGCGCGTGCATGGGTGAAGCGCGGCACCCGCTGGGCTTGGGATGCGTGGAGCAGGCTCTTGAGGCGCCCAGCGGCAGCCGCCGGCGTCTACGGCCATACCACCCTGAACGCGCCCGATCTCGTCTGATCTCGGAAGCTAAGCAGGGTCGGGCCTGGTTAGTACTTGGATGGGAGACCGCCTGGGAATACCGGGTGCTGTAGGCTTTTGCCTTTTGCCTGTTGCCTGTTGCCTCTGGCCTCCTTGACCTCTCCTTTGGCGCCCGCCGCCCCTCCCCCTCCCTCCGTGTGTCCCTCTCTCCCCGGGGAGGGGAGCGCGGCTCCGGGGGCCAAACACACCCCGGCGGCCACTGCTCCCTCAGCCCCTCCCGGGCCGGCAAAGCGGCCTGGCCTGGCCTAGCCTGGCCCCGCCCCGCCCCGCCCCGCCCCCCCCCCGAGCCCGCACACCCCACGGCACTTCACAAGGGGTCCGCTCCCCGCTCCCCGCTCCCCGCACCGGGCGAAATCCCACTGCACCGGCTGGAAGCCACGCCCCAGCTTTGCACCTTTCCTGACACTGCACCCGCACGGAGGGGTGGGGGGGTGCGGCGAGGGCGGGACCGGGGGCTGGCGCCTGGGGACTGGAGGGTGGGGGCTGGGTGGGTGGATCCAAAAACACAGGAGCGGGCGGGGCAGCGAGACCCCAAACACAGACTCCGCCACAGGACTGGGCTCCCTGGGTCCCGGACCTCTTCCCTCCCTCCAGCCCCCATCCCCAGGGCCCCCGGCGTTTCGCGAGGCCCAGCTAGGGCTGCGGGCTCGCGCTGGTGATGTTCTGTGGGGGCGCTGGGGCCTCCGGGCTGGCTGCGCTCGCCCTGCGACTGGGGAGGAGGCGCTGAGAACCCGGCGGGAGGGGGGGCGCCCAGAAGGCACGGCCGGCCTGATGCCCCACGCTCGCTTCCACCCTCTTCCCAGTGAGCGGCCCGACGTGGTGCGGTGCGGTGCGGTGCGGTGCGGGATGGAAGCGGAGGCGGGCGTGGGGCCAAGCCGGGAGCAGTCTGCCAGAGTCCCGGGATCGGTGAAGGCCGGGGCTTGCGCCACAGCGCCTTGCCAGGGTCCTCTTGCGCCGCCTCCGCCACCCGCCCGGGGCCCGCGGCGGAGGGCGGCGGCAGCGAGGCAGGCAGCCAGGCAGGCAGGCAGGCAGGCAGGCAGGCAGGCAGGCGCGTGCATGGGTGAAGCGCGGCACCCGCTGGGCTTGGGATGCGTGGAGCAGGCTCTTGAGGCGCCCAGCGGCAGCCGCCGGCGTCTACGGCCATACCACCCTGAACGCGCCCGATCTCGTCTGATCTCGGAAGCTAAGCAGGGTCGGGCCTGGTTAGTACTTGGATGGGAGACCGCCTGGGAATACCGGGTGCTGTAGGCTTTTGCCTTTTGCCTGTTGCCTGTTGCCTCTGGCCTCCTTGACCTCTCCTTTGGCGCCCGCCGCCCCTCCCCCTCCCTCCGTGTGTCCCTCTCTCCCCGGGGAGGGGAGCGCGGCTCCGGGAGCCAAACACACCCCGGCGGCCACTGCTCCCTCAGCCCCTCCCGGGCCGGCAAAGCGGCCTGGCCTGGCCTAGCCTGGCCCCGCCCCGCCCCGCCCCGCCCCCCCCCCGAGCCCGCACACCCCACGGCACTTCACAAGGGGTCCGCTCCCCGCTCCCCGCTCCCCGCACCGGGCGAAATCCCACTGCACCGGCTGGAAGCCACGCCCCAGCTTTGCACCTTTCCTGACACTGCACCCGCACGGAGGGGTGGGGGGGTGCGGCGAGGGCGGGACCGGGGGCTGGCGCCTGGGGACTGGAGGGTGGGGGCTGGGTGGGTGGATCCAAAAACACAGGAGCGGGCGGGGCAGCGAGACCCCAAACACAGACTCCGCCACAGGACTGGGCTCCCTGGGTCCCGGACCTCTTCCCTCCCTCCAGCCCCCATCCCCAGGGCCCCCGGCGTTTCGCGAGGCCCAGCTAGGGCTGCGGGCTCGCGCTGGTGATGTTCTGTGGGGGCGCTGGGGCCTCCGGGCTGGCTGCGCTCGCCCTGCGACTGGGGAGGAGGCGCTGAGAACCCGGCGGGAGGGGGGGCGCCCAGAAGGCACGGCCGGCCTGATGCCCCACGCTCGCTTCCACCCTCTTCCCAGTGAGCGGCCCGACGTGGTGCGGTGCGGTGCGGTGCGGTGCGGTGCGGTGCGGTGCGGGATGGAAGCGGAGGCGGGCGTGGGGCCAAGCCGGGAGCAGTCTGCCAGAGTCCCGGGATCGGTGAAGGCCGGGGCTTGCGCCACAGCGCCTTGCCAGGGTCCTCTTGCGCCGCCTCCGCCACCCGCCCGGGGCCCGCGGCGGAGGGCGGCGGCAGCGAGGCAGGCAGCCAGGCAGGCAGGCAGGCAGGCAGGCAGGCAGGCGCGTGCATGGGTGAAGCGCGGCACCCGCTGGGCTTGGGATGCGTGGAGCAGGCTCTTGAGGCGCCCAGCGGCAGCCGCCGGCGTCTACGGCCATACCACCCTGAACGCGCCCGATCTCGTCTGATCTCGGAAGCTAAGCAGGGTCGGGCCTGGTTAGTACTTGGATGGGAGACCGCCTGGGAATACCGGGTGCTGTAGGCTTTTGCCTTTTGCCTGTTGCCTGTTGCCTCTGGCCTCCTTGACCTCTCCTTTGGCGCCCGCCGCCCCTCCCCCTCCCTCCGTGTGTCCCTCTCTCCCCGGGGAGGGGAGCGCGGCTCCGGGGGCCAAACACACCCCGGCGGCCACTGCTCCCTCAGCCCCTCCCGGGCCGGCAAAGCGGCCTGGCCTGGCCTAGCCTGGCCCCGCCCCGCCCCGCCCCGCCCCCCCCCGAGCCCGCACACCCCACGGCACTTCACAAGGGGTCCGCTCCCCGCTCCCCGCTCCCCGCACCGGGCGAAATCCCACTGCACCGGCTGGAAGCCACGCCCCAGCTTTGCACCTTTCCTGACACTGCACCCGCACGGAGGGGTGGGGGGGTGCGGCGAGGGCGGGACCGGGGGCTGGCGCCTGGGGACTGGAGGGTGGGGGCTGGGTGGGTGGATCCAAAAACACAGGAGCGGGCGGGGCAGCGAGACCCCAAACACAGACTCCGCCACAGGACTGGGCTCCCTGGGTCCCGGACCTCTTCCCTCCCTCCAGCCCCCATCCCCAGGGCCCCCGGCGTTTCGCGAGGCCCAGCTAGGGCTGCGGGCTCGCGCTGGTGATGTTCTGTGGGGGCGCTGGGGCCTCCGGGCTGGCTGCGCTCGCCCTGCGACTGGGGAGGAGGCGCTGAGAACCCGGCGGGAGGGGGGGCGCCCAGAAGGCACGGCCGGCCTGATGCCCCACGCTCGCTTCCACCCTCTTCCCAGTGAGCGGCCCGACGTGGTGCGGTGCGGTGCGGGATGGAAGCGGAGGCGGGCGTGGGGCCAAGCCGGGAGCAGTCTGCCAGAGTCCCGGGATCGGTGAAGGCCGGGGCTTGCGCCACAGCGCCTTGCCAGGGTCCTCTTGCGCCGCCTCCGCCACCCGCCCGGGGCCCGCGGCGGAGGGCGGCGGCAGCGAGGCAGGCAGCCAGGCAGGCAGGCAGGCAGGCAGGCAGGCAGGCAGGCGCGTGCATGGGTGAAGCGCGGCACCCGCTGGGCTTGGGATGCGTGGAGCAGGCTCTTGAGGCGCCCAGCGGCAGCCGCCGGCGTCTACGGCCATACCACCCTGAACGCGCCCGATCTCGTCTGATCTCGGAAGCTAAGCAGGGTCGGGCCTGGTTAGTACTTGGATGGGAGACCGCCTGGGAATACCGGGTGCTGTAGGCTTTTGCCTTTTGCCTGTTGCCTGTTGCCTCTGGCCTCCTTGACCTCTCCTTTGGCGCCCGCCGCCCCTCCCCCTCCCTCCGTGTGTCCCTCTCTCCCCGGGGAGGGGAGCGCGGCTCCGGGGGCCAAACACACCCCGGCGGCCACTGCTCCCTCAGCCCCTCCCGGGCCGGCAAAGCGGCCTGGCCTGGCCTAGCCTGGCCCCGCCCCGCCCCGCCCCGCCCCCCCCCCGAGCCCGCACACCCCACGGCACTTCACAAGGGGTCCGCTCCCCGCTCCCCGCTCCCCGCACCGGGCGAAATCCCACTGCACCGGCTGGAAGCCACGCCCCAGCTTTGCACCTTTCCTGACACTGCACCCGCACGGAGGGGTGGGGGGGTGCGGCGAGGGCGGGACCGGGGGCTGGCGCCTGGGGACTGGAGGGTGGGGGCTGGGTGGGTGGATCCAAAAACACAGGAGCGGGCGGGGCAGCGAGACCCCAAACACAGACTCCGCCACAGGACTGGGCTCCCTGGGTCCCGGACCTCTTCCCTCCCTCCAGCCCCCATCCCCAGGGCCCCCGGCGTTTCGCGAGGCCCAGCTAGGGCTGCGGGCTCGCGCTGGTGATGTTCTGTGGGGGCGCTGGGGCCTCCGGGCTGGCTGCGCTCGCCCTGCGACTGGGGAGGAGGCGCTGAGAACCCGGCGGGAGGGGGGGCGCCCAGAAGGCACGGCCGGCCTGATGCCCCACGCTCGCTTCCACCCTCTTCCCAGTGAGCGGCCCGACGTGGTGCGGTGCGGTGCGGTGCGGTGCGGTGCGGTGCGGGATGGAAGCGGAGGCGGGCGTGGGGCCAAGCCGGGAGCAGTCTGCCAGAGTCCCGGGATCGGTGAAGGCCGGGGCTTGCGCCACAGCGCCTTGCCAGGGTCCTCTTGCGCCGCCTCCGCCACCCGCCCGGGGCCCGCGGCGGAGGGCGGCGGCAGCGAGGCAGGCAGCCAGGCAGGCAGGCAGGCAGGCAGGCAGGCAGGCGCGTGCATGGGTGAAGCGCGGCACCCGCTGGGCTTGGGATGCGTGGAGCAGGCTCTTGAGGCGCCCAGCGGCAGCCGCCGGCGTCTACGGCCATACCACCCTGAACGCGCCCGATCTCGTCTGATCTCGGAAGCTAAGCAGGGTCGGGCCTGGTTAGTACTTGGATGGGAGACCGCCTGGGAATACCGGGTGCTGTAGGCTTTTGCCTTTTGCCTGTTGCCTGTTGCCTCTGGCCTCCTTGACCTCTCCTTTGGCGCCCGCCGCCCCTCCCCCTCCCTCCGTGTGTCCCTCTCTCCCCGGGGAGGGGAGCGCGGCTCCGGGGGCCAAACACACCCCGGCGGCCACTGCTCCCTCAGCCCCTCCCGGGCCGGCAAAGCGGCCTGGCCTGGCCTAGCCTGGCCCCGCCCCGCCCCGCCCCGCCCCCCCCCGAGCCCGCACACCCCACGGCACTTCACAAGGGGTCCGCTCCCCGCTCCCCGCTCCCCGCACCGGGCGAAATCCCACTGCACCGGCTGGAAGCCACGCCCCAGCTTTGCACCTTTCCTGACACTGCACCCGCACGGAGGGGTGGGGGGGTGCGGCGAGGGCGGGACCGGGGGCTGGCGCCTGGGGACTGGAGGGTGGGGGCTGGGTGGGTGGATCCAAAAACACAGGAGCGGGCGGGGCAGCGAGACCCCAAACACAGACTCCGCCACAGGACTGGGCTCCCTGGGTCCCGGACCTCTTCCCTCCCTCCAGCCCCCATCCCCAGGGCCCCCGGCGTTTCGCGAGGCCCAGCTAGGGCTGCGGGCTCGCGCTGGTGATGTTCTGTGGGGGCGCTGGGGCCTCCGGGCTGGCTGCGCTCGCCCTGCGACTGGGGAGGAGGCGCTGAGAACCCGGCGGGAGGGGGGGCGCCCAGAAGGCACGGCCGGCCTGATGCCCCACGCTCGCTTCCACCCTCTTCCCAGTGAGCGGCCCGACGTGGTGCGGTGCGGTGCGGTGCGGTGCGGGATGGAAGCGGAGGCGGGCGTGGGGCCAAGCCGGGAGCAGTCTGCCAGAGTCCCGGGATCGGTGAAGGCCGGGGCTTGCGCCACAGCGCCTTGCCAGGGTCCTCTTGCGCCGCCTCCGCCACCCGCCCGGGGCCCGCGGCGGAGGGCGGCGGCAGCGAGGCAGGCAGCCAGGCAGGCAGGCAGGCAGGCAGGCAGGCAGGCAGGCGCGTGCATGGGTGAAGCGCGGCACCCGCTGGGCTTGGGATGCGTGGAGCAGGCTCTTGAGGCGCCCAGCGGCAGCCGCCGGCGTCTACGGCCATACCACCCTGAACGCGCCCGATCTCGTCTGATCTCGGAAGCTAAGCAGGGTCGGGCCTGGTTAGTACTTGGATGGGAGACCGCCTGGGAATACCGGGTGCTGTAGGCTTTTGCCTTTTGCCTGTTGCCTGTTGCCTCTGGCCTCCTTGACCTCTCCTTTGGCGCCCGCCGCCCCTCCCCCTCCCTCCGTGTGTCCCTCTCTCCCCGGGGAGGGGAGCGCGGCTCCGGGAGCCAAACACACCCCGGCGGCCACTGCTCCCTCAGCCCCTCCCGGGCCGGCAAAGCGGCCTGGCCTGGCCTAGCCTGGCCCCGCCCCGCCCCGCCCCGCCCCCCCCCCCCCCCGAGCCCGCACACCCCACGGCACTTCACAAGGGGTCCGCTCCCCGCTCCCCGCTCCCCGCACCGGGCGAAATCCCACTGCACCGGCTGGAAGCCACGCCCCAGCTTTGCACCTTTCCTGACACTGCACCCGCACGGAGGGGTGGGGGGGTGCGGCGAGGGCGGGACCGGGGGCTGGCGCCTGGGGACTGGAGGGTGGGGGCTGGGTGGGTGGATCCAAAAACACAGGAGCGGGCGGGGCAGCGAGACCCCAAACACAGACTCCGCCACAGGACTGGGCTCCCTGGGTCCCGGACCTCTTCCCTCCCTCCAGCCCCCATCCCCAGGGCCCCCGGCGTTTCGCGAGGCCCAGCTAGGGCTGCGGGCTCGCGCTGGTGATGTTCTGTGGGGGCGCTGGGGCCTCCGGGCTGGCTGCGCTCGCCCTGCGACTGGGGAGGAGGCGCTGAGAACCCGGCGGGAGGGGGGGCGCCCAGAAGGCACGGCCGGCCTGATGCCCCACGCTCGCTTCCACCCTCTTCCCAGTGAGCGGCCCGACGTGGTGCGGTGCGGTGCGGTGCGGTGCGGTGCGGTGCGGGATGGAAGCGGAGGCGGGCGTGGGGCCAAGCCGGGAGCAGTCTGCCAGAGTCCCGGGATCGGTGAAGGCCGGGGCTTGCGCCACAGCGCCTTGCCAGGGTCCTCTTGCGCCGCCTCCGCCACCCGCCCGGGGCCCGCGGCGGAGGGCGGCGGCAGCGAGGCAGGCAGCCAGGCAGGCAGGCAGGCAGGCAGGCAGGCGCGTGCATGGGTGAAGCGCGGCACCCGCTGGGCTTGGGATGCGTGGAGCAGGCTCTTGAGGCGCCCAGCGGCAGCCGCCGGCGTCTACGGCCATACCACCCTGAACGCGCCCGATCTCGTCTGATCTCGGAAGCTAAGCAGGGTCGGGCCTGGTTAGTACTTGGATGGGAGACCGCCTGGGAATACCGGGTGCTGTAGGCTTTTGCCTTTTGCCTGTTGCCTGTTGCCTCTGGCCTCCTTGACCTCTCCTTTGGCGCCCGCCGCCCCTCCCCCTCCCTCCGTGTGTCCCTCTCTCCCCGGGGAGGGGAGCGCGGCTCCGGGGGCCAAACACACCCCGGCGGCCACTGCTCCCTCAGCCCCTCCCGGGCCGGCAAAGCGGCCTGGCCTGGCCTAGCCTGGCCCCGCCCCGCCCCGCCCCGCCCCCCCCCGAGCCCGCACACCCCACGGCACTTCACAAGGGGTCCGCTCCCCGCTCCCCGCTCCCCGCACCGGGCGAAATCCCACTGCACCGGCTGGAAGCCACGCCCCAGCTTTGCACCTTTCCTGACACTGCACCCGCACGGAGGGGTGGGGGGGTGCGGCGAGGGCGGGACCGGGGGCTGGCGCCTGGGGACTGGAGGGTGGGGGCTGGGTGGGTGGATCCAAAAACACAGGAGCGGGCGGGGCAGCGAGACCCCAAACACAGACTCCGCCACAGGACTGGGCTCCCTGGGTCCCGGACCTCTTCCCTCCCTCCAGCCCCCATCCCCAGGGCCCCCGGCGTTTCGCGAGGCCCAGCTAGGGCTGCGGGCTCGCGCTGGTGATGTTCTGTGGGGGCGCTGGGGCCTCCGGGCTGGCTGCGCTCGCCCTGCGACTGGGGAGGAGGCGCTGAGAACCCGGCGGGAGGGGGGGCGCCCAGAAGGCACGGCCGGCCTGATGCCCCACGCTCGCTTCCACCCTCTTCCCAGTGAGCGGCCCGACGTGGTGCGGTGCGGTGCGGTGCGGTGCGGTGCGGTGCGGGATGGAAGCGGAGGCGGGCGTGGGGCCAAGCCGGGAGCAGTCTGCCAGAGTCCCGGGATCGGTGAAGGCCGGGGCTTGCGCCACAGCGCCTTGCCAGGGTCCTCTTGCGCCGCCTCCGCCACCCGCCCGGGGCCCGCGGCGGAGGGCGGCGGCAGCGAGGCAGGCAGCCAGGCAGGCAGGCAGGCAGGCAGGCAGGCAGGCGCGTGCATGGGTGAAGCGCGGCACCCGCTGGGCTTGGGATGCGTGGAGCAGGCTCTTGAGGCGCCCAGCGGCAGCCGCCGGCGTCTACGGCCATACCACCCTGAACGCGCCCGATCTCGTCTGATCTCGGAAGCTAAGCAGGGTCGGGCCTGGTTAGTACTTGGATGGGAGACCGCCCGGGAATACCGGGTGCTGTAGGCTTTTGCCTTTTGCCTGTTGCCTGTTGCCTCTGGCCTCCTTGACCTCTCCTTTGGCGCCCGCCGCCCCTCCCCCTCCCTCCGTGTGTCCCTCTCTCCCCGGGGAGGGGAGCGCGGCTCCGGGAGCCAAACACACCCCGGCGGCCACTGCTCCCTCAGCCCCTCCCGGGCCGGCAAAGCGGCCTGGCCTGGCCTAGCCTGGCCCCGCCCCGCCCCGCCCCGCCCCCCCCCCCCGAGCCCGCACACCCCACGGCACTTCACAAGGGGTCCGCTCCCCGCTCCCCGCACCGGGCGAAATCCCACTGCACCGGCTGGAAGCCACGCCCCAGCTTTGCACCTTTCCTGACACTGCACCCGCACGGAGGGGTGGGGGGGTGCGGCGAGGGCGGGACCGGGGGCTGGCGCCTGGGGACTGGAGGGTGGGGGCTGGGTGGGTGGATCCAAAAACACAGGAGCGGGCGGGGCAGCGAGACCCCAAACACAGACTCCGCCACAGGACTGGGCTCCCTGGGTCCCGGACCTCTTCCCTCCCTCCAGCCCCCATCCCCAGGGCCCCCGGCGTTTCGCGAGGCCCAGCTAGGGCTGCGGGCTCGCGCTGGTGATGTTCTGTGGGGGCGCTGGGGCCTCCGGGCTGGCTGCGCTCGCCCTGCGACTGGGGAGGAGGCGCTGAGAACCCGGCGGGAGGGGGGGCGCCCAGAAGGCACGGCCGGCCTGATGCCCCACGCTCGCTTCCACCCTCTTCCCAGTGAGCGGCCCGACGTGGTGCGGTGCGGTGCGGTGCGGTGCGGTGCGGTGCGGGATGGAAGCGGAGGCGGGCGTGGGGCCAAGCCGGGAGCAGTCTGCCAGAGTCCCGGGATCGGTGAAGGCCGGGGCTTGCGCCACAGCGCCTTGCCAGGGTCCTCTTGCGCCGCCTCCGCCACCCGCCCGGGGCCCGCGGCGGAGGGCGGCGGCAGCGAGGCAGGCAGCCAGGCAGGCAGGCAGGCAGGCAGGCAGGCGCGTGCATGGGTGAAGCGCGGCACCCGCTGGGCTTGGGATGCGTGGAGCAGGCTCTTGAGGCGCCCAGCGGCAGCCGCCGGCGTCTACGGCCATACCACCCTGAACGCGCCCGATCTCGTCTGATCTCGGAAGCTAAGCAGGGTCGGGCCTGGTTAGTACTTGGATGGGAGACCGCCTGGGAATACCGGGTGCTGTAGGCTTTTGCCTTTTGCCTGTTGCCTGTTGCCTCTGGCCTCCTTGACCTATCCTTTGGCGCCCGCCGCCCCTCCCCCTCCCTCCGTGTGTCCCTCTCTCCCCGGGGAGGGGAGCGCGGCTCCGGGGGCCAAACACACCCCGGCGGCCACTGCTCCCTCAGCCCCTCCCGGGCCGGCAAAGCGGCCTGGCCTGGCCTAGCCTGGCCCCGCCCCGCCCCGCCCCGCCCCCCCCCGAGCCCGCACACCCCACGGCACTTCACAAGGGGTCCGCTCCCCGCTCCCCGCTCCCCGCACCGGGCGAAATCCCACTGCACCGGCTGGAAGCCACGCCCCAGCTTTGCACCTTTCCTGACACTGCACCCGCACGGAGGGGTGGGGGGGTGCGGCGAGGGCGGGACCGGGGGCTGGCGCCTGGGGACTGGAGGGTGGGGGCTGGGTGGGTGGATCCAAAAACACAGGAGCGGGCGGGGCAGCGAGACCCCAAACACAGACTCCGCCACAGGACTGGGCTCCCTGGGTCCCGGACCTCTTCCCTCCCTCCAGCCCCCATCCCCAGGGCCCCCGGCGTTTCGCGAGGCCCAGCTAGGGCTGCGGGCTCGCGCTGGTGATGTTCTGTGGGGGCGCTGGGGCCTCCGGGCTGGCTGCGCTCGCCCTGCGACTGGGGAGGAGGCGCTGAGAACCCGGCGGGAGGGGGGGCGCCCAGAAGGCACGGCCGGCCTGATGCCCCACGCTCGCTTCCACCCTCTTCCCAGTGAGCGGCCCGACGTGGTGCGGTGCGGTGCGGTGCGGTGCGGTGCGGTGCGGTGCGGGATGGAAGCGGAGGCGGGCGTGGGGCCAAGCCGGGAGCAGTCTGCCAGAGTCCCGGGATCGGTGAAGGCCGGGGCTTGCGCCACAGCGCCTTGCCAGGGTCCTCTTGCGCCGCCTCCGCCACCCGCCCGGGGCCCGCGGCGGAGGGCGGCGGCAGCGAGGCAGGCAGCCAGGCAGGCAGGCAGGCAGGCAGGCAGGCGCGTGCATGGGTGAAGCGCGGCACCCGCTGGGCTTGGGATGCGTGGAGCAGGCTCTTGAGGCGCCCAGCGGCAGCCGCCGGCGTCTACGGCCATACCACCCTGAACGCGCCCGATCTCGTCTGATCTCGGAAGCTAAGCAGGGTCGGGCCTGGTTAGTACTTGGATGGGAGACCGCCTGGGAATACCGGGTGCTGTAGGCTTTTGCCTTTTGCCTGTTGCCTGTTGCCTCTGGCCTCCTTGACCTCTCCTTTGGCGCCCGCCGCCCCTCCCCCTCCCTCCGTGTGTCCCTCTCTCCCCGGGGAGGGGAGCGCGGCTCCGGGGGCCAAACACACCCCGGCGGCCACTGCTCCCTCAGCCCCTCCCGGGCCGGCAAAGCGGCCTGGCCTGGCCTAGCCTGGCCCCGCCCCGCCCCGCCCCGCCCCCCCCCCGAGCCCGCACACCCCACGGCACTTCACAAGGGGTCCGCTCCCCGCTCCCCGCTCCCCGCACCGGGCGAAATCCCACTGCACCGGCTGGAAGCCACGCCCCAGCTTTGCACCTTTCCTGACACTGCACCCGCACGGAGGGGTGGGGGGGTGCGGCGAGGGCGGGACCGGGGGCTGGCGCCTGGGGACTGGAGGGTGGGGGCTGGGTGGGTGGATCCAAAAACACAGGAGCGGGCGGGGCAGCGAGACCCCAAACACAGACTCCGCCACAGGACTGGGCTCCCTGGGTCCCGGACCTCTTCCCTCCCTCCAGCCCCCATCCCCAGGGCCCCCGGCGTTTCGCGAGGCCCAGCTAGGGCTGCGGGCTCGCGCTGGTGATGTTCTGTGGGGGCGCTGGGGCCTCCGGGCTGGCTGCGCTCGCCCTGCGACTGGGGAGGAGGCGCTGAGAACCCGGCGGGAGGGGGGGCGCCCAGAAGGCACGGCCGGCCTGATGCCCCACGCTCGCTTCCACCCTCTTCCCAGTGAGCGGCCCGACGTGGTGCGGTGCGGTGCGGTGCGGTGCGGTGCGGGATGGAAGCGGAGGCGGGCGTGGGGCCAAGCCGGGAGCAGTCTGCCAGAGTCCCGGGATCGGTGAAGGCCGGCGCTTGCGCCACAGCGCCTTGCCAGGGTCCTCTTGCGCCGCCTCCGCCACCCGCCCGGGGCCCGCGGCGGAGGGCGGCGGCAGCGAGGCAGGCAGCCAGGCAGGCAGGCAGGCAGGCAGGCAGGCAGGCGCGTGCATGGGTGAAGCGCGGCACCCGCTGGGCTTGGGATGCGTGGAGCAGGCTCTTGAGGCGCCCAGCGGCAGCCGCCGGCGTCTACGGCCATACCACCCTGAACGCGCCCGATCTCGTCTGATCTCGGAAGCTAAGCAGGGTCGGGCCTGGTTAGTACTTGGATGGGAGACCGCCTGGGAATACCGGGTGCTGTAGGCTTTTGCCTTTTGCCTGTTGCCTGTTGCCTCTGGCCTCCTTGACCTCTCCTTTGGCGCCCGCCGCCCCTCCCCCTCCCTCCGTGTGTCCCTCTCTCCCCGGGGAGGGGAGCGCGGCTCCGGGGGCCAAACACACCCCGGCGGCCACTGCTCCCTCAGCCCCTCCCGGGCCGGCAAAGCGGCCTGGCCTGGCCTAGCCTGGCCCCGCCCCGCCCCGCCCCGCCCCCCCCCGAGCCCGCACACCCCACGGCACTTCACAAGGGGTCCGCTCCCCGCTCCCCGCTCCCCGCACCGGGCGAAATCCCACTGCACCGGCTGGAAGCCACGCCCCAGCTTTGCACCTTTCCTGACACTGCACCCGCACGGAGGGGTGGGGGGGTGCGGCGAGGGCGGGACCGGGGGCTGGCGCCTGGGGACTGGAGGGTGGGGGCTGGGTGGGTGGATCCAAAAACACAGGAGCGGGCGGGGCAGCGAGACCCCAAACACAGACTCCGCCACAGGACTGGGCTCCCTGGGTCCCGGACCTCTTCCCTCCCTCCAGCCCCCATCCCCAGGGCCCCCGGCGTTTCGCGAGGCCCAGCTAGGGCTGCGGGCTCGCGCTGGTGATGTTCTGTGGGGGCGCTGGGGCCTCCGGGCTGGCTGCGCTCGCCCTGCGACTGGGGAGGAGGCGCTGAGAACCCGGCGGGAGGGGGGGCGCCCAGAAGGCACGGCCGGCCTGATGCCCCACGCTCGCTTCCACCCTCTTCCCAGTGAGCGGCCCAACGTGGTGCGGTGCGGTGCGGTGCGGTGCGGGATGGAAGCGGAGGCGGGCGTGGGGCCAAGCCGGGAGCAGTCTGCCAGAGTCCCGGGATCGGTGAAGGCCGGGGCTTGCGCCACAGCGCCTTGCCAGGGTCCTCTTGCGCCGCCTCCGCCACCCGCCCGGGGCCCGCGGCGGAGGGCGGCGGCAGCGAGGCAGGCAGCCAGGCAGGCAGGCAGGCAGGCAGGCAGGCAGGCGCGTGCATGGGTGAAGCGCGGCACCCGCTGGGCTTGGGATGCGTGGAGCAGGCTCTTGAGGCGCCCAGCGGCAGCCGCCGGCGTCTACGGCCATACCACCCTGAACGCGCCCGATCTCGTCTGATCTCGGAAGCTAAGCAGGGTCGGGCCTGGTTAGTACTTGGATGGGAGACCGCCTGGGAATACCGGGTGCTGTAGGCTTTTGCCTTTTGCCTGTTGCCTGTTGCCTCTGGCCTCCTTGACCTCTCCTTTGGCGCCCGCCGCCCCTCCCCCTCCCTCCGTGTGTCCCTCTCTCCCCGGGGAGGGGAGCGCGGCTCCGGGAGCCAAACACACCCCGGCGGCCACTGCTCCCTCAGCCCCTCCCGGGCCGGCAAAGCGGCCTGGCCTGGCCTAGCCTGGCCCCGCCCCGCCCCGCCCCGCCCCCCCCCCGAGCCCGCACACCCCACGGCACTTCACAAGGGGTCCGCTCCCCGCTCCCCGCTCCCCGCACCGGGCGAAATCCCACTGCACCGGCTGGAAGCCACGCCCCAGCTTTGCACCTTTCCTGACACTGCACCCGCACGGAGGGGTGGGGGGGTGCGGCGAGGGCGGGACCGGGGGCTGGCGCCTGGGGACTGGAGGGTGGGGGCTGGGTGGGTGGATCCAAAAACACAGGAGCGGGCGGGGCAGCGAGACCCCAAACACAGACTCCGCCACAGGACTGGGCTCCCTGGGTCCCGGACCTCTTCCCTCCCTCCAGCCCCCATCCCCAGGGCCCCCGGCGTTTCGCGAGGCCCAGCTAGGGCTGCGGGCTCGCGCTGGTGATGTTCTGTGGGGGCGCTGGGGCCTCCGGGCTGGCTGCGCTCGCCCTGCGACTGGGGAGGAGGCGCTGAGAACCCGGCGGGAGGGGGGGCGCCCAGAAGGCACGGCCGGCCTGATGCCCCACGCTCGCTTCCACCCTCTTCCCAGTGAGCGGCCCGACGTGGTGCGGTGCGGTGCGGTGCGGTGCGGTGCGGTGCGGGATGGAAGCGGAGGCGGGCGTGGGGCCAAGCCGGGAGCAGTCTGCCAGAGTCCCGGGATCGGTGAAGGCCGGGGCTTGCGCCACAGCGCCTTGCCAGGGTCCTCTTGCGCCGCCTCCGCCACCCGCCCGGGGCCCGCGGCGGAGGGCGGCGGCAGCGAGGCAGGCAGCCAGGCAGGCAGGCAGGCAGGCAGGCAGGCAGGCGCGTGCATGGGTGAAGCGCGGCACCCGCTGGGCTTGGGATGCGTGGAGCAGGCTCTTGAGGCGCCCAGCGGCAGCCGCCGGCGTCTACGGCCATACCACCCTGAAGGCGCCCGATCTCGTCTGATCTCGGAAGCTAAGCAGGGTCGGGCCTGGTTAGTACTTGGATGGGAGACCGCCTGGGAATACCGGGTGCTGTAGGCTTTTGCCTTTTGCCTGTTGCCTGTTGCCTCTGGCCTCCTTGACCTCTCCTTTGGCGCCCGCCGCCCCTCCCCCTCCCTCCGTGTGTCCCTCTCTCCCCGGGGAGGGGAGCGCGGCTCCGGGGGCCAAACACACCCCGGCGGCCACTGCTCCCTCAGCCCCTCCCGGGCCGGCAAAGCGGCCTGGCCTGGCCTAGCCTGGCCCCGCCCCGCCCCGCCCCGCCCCCCCCCCGAGCCCGCACACCCCACGGCACTTCACAAGGGGTCCGCTCCCCGCTCCCCGCTCCCCGCACCGGGCGAAATCCCACTGCACCGGCTGGAAGCCACGCCCCAGCTTTGCACCTTTCCTGACACTGCACCCGCACGGAGGGGTGGGGGGGTGCGGCGAGGGCGGGACCGGGGGCTGGCGCCTGGGGACTGGAGGGTGGGGGCTGGGTGGGTGGATCCAAAAACACAGGAGCGGGCGGGGCAGCGAGACCCCAAACACAGACTCCGCCACAGGACTGGGCTCCCTGGGTCCCGGACCTCTTCCCTCCCTCCAGCCCCCATCCCCAGGGCCCCCGGCGTTTCGCGAGGCCCAGCTAGGGCTGCGGGCTCGCGCTGGTGATGTTCTGTGGGGGCGCTGGGGCCTCCGGGCTGGCTGCGCTCGCCCTGCGACTGGGGAGGAGGCGCTGAGAACCCGGCGGGAGGGGGGGCGCCCAGAAGGCACGGCCGGCCTGATGCCCCACGCTCGCTTCCACCCTCTTCCCAGTGAGCGGCCCGACGTGGTGCGGTGCGGTGCGGTGCGGTGCGGTGCGGTGCGGTGCGGGATGGAAGCGGAGGCGGGCGTGGGGCCAAGCCGGGAGCAGTCTGCCAGAGTCCCGGGATCGGTGAAGGCCGGGGCTTGCGCCACAGCGCCTTGCCAGGGTCCTCTTGCGCCGCCTCCGCCACCCGCCCGGGGCCCGCGGCGGAGGGCGGCGGCAGCGAGGCAGGCAGCCAGGCAGGCAGGCAGGCAGGCAGGCAGGCAGGCGCGTGCATGGGTGAAGCGCGGCACCCGCTGGGCTTGGGATGCGTGGAGCAGGCTCTTGAGGCGCCCAGCGGCAGCCGCCGGCGTCTACGGCCATACCACCCTGAACGCGCCCGATCTCGTCTGATCTCGGAAGCTAAGCAGGGTCGGGCCTGGTTAGTACTTGGATGGGAGACCGCCTGGGAATACCGGGTGCTGTAGGCTTTTGCCTTTTGCCTGTTGCCTGTTGCCTCTGGCCTCCTTGACCTCTCCTTTGGCGCCCGCCGCCCCTCCCCCTCCCTCCGTGTGTCCCTCTCTCCCCGGGGAGGGGAGCGCGGCTCCGGGGGCCAAACACACCCCGGCGGCCACTGCTCCCTCAGCCCCTCCCGGGCCGGCAAAGCGGCCTGGCCTGGCCTAGCCTGGCCCCGCCCCGCCCCGCCCCGCCCCCCCCCGAGCCCGCACACCCCACGGCACTTCACAAGGGGTCCGCTCCCCGCTCCCCGCTCCCCGCACCGGGCGAAATCCCACTGCACCGGCTGGAAGCCACGCCCCAGCTTTGCACCTTTCCTGACACTGCACCCGCACGGAGGGGTGGGGGGGTGCGGCGAGGGCGGGACCGGGGGCTGGCGCCTGGGGACTGGAGGGTGGGGGCTGGGTGGGTGGATCCAAAAACACAGGAGCGGGCGGGGCAGCGAGACCCCAAACACAGACTCCGCCACAGGACTGGGCTCCCTGGGTCCCGGACCTCTTCCCTCCCTCCAGCCCCCATCCCCAGGGCCCCCGGCGTTTCGCGAGGCCCAGCTAGGGCTGCGGGCTCGCGCTGGTGATGTTCTGTGGGGGCGCTGGGGCCTCCGGGCTGGCTGCGCTCGCCCTGCGACTGGGGAGGAGGCGCTGAGAACCCGGCGGGAGGGGGGGCGCCCAGAAGGCACGGCCGGCCTGATGCCCCACGCTCGCTTCCACCCTCTTCCCAGTGAGCGGCCCGACGTGGTGCGGTGCGGTGCGGTGCGGTGCGGTGCGGTGCGGGATGGAAGCGGAGGCGGGCGTGGGGCCAAGCCGGGAGCAGTCTGCCAGAGTCCCGGGATCGGTGAAGGCCGGGGCTTGCGCCACAGCGCCTTGCCAGGGTCCTCTTGCGCCGCCTCCGCCACCCGCCCGGGGCCCGCGGCGGAGGGCGGCGGCAGCGAGGCAGGCAGCCAGGCAGGCAGGCAGGCAGGCAGGCAGGCAGGTGCGTGCATGGGTGAAGCGCGGCACCCGCTGGGCTTGGGATGCGTGGAGCAGGCTCTTGAGGCGCCCAGCGGCAGCCGCCGGCGTCTACGGCCATACCACCCTGAACGCGCCCGATCTCGTCTGATCTCGGAAGCTAAGCAGGGTCGGGCCTGGTTAGTACTTGGATGGGAGACCGCCTGGGAATACCGGGTGCTGTAGGCTTTTGCCTTTTGCCTGTTGCCTGTTGCCTCTGGCCTCCTTGACCTCTCCTTTGGCGCCCGCCGCCCCTCCCCCTCCCTCCGTGTGTCCCTCTCTCCCCGGGGAGGGGAGCGCGGCTCCGGGGGCCAAACACACCCCGGCGGCCACTGCTCCCTCAGCCCCTCCCGGGCCGGCAAAGCGGCCTGGCCTGGCCTAGCCTGGCCCCGCCCCGCCCCGCCCCCCCGAGCCCGCACACCCCACGGCACTTCACAAGGGGTCCGCTCCCCGCTCCCCGCTCCCCGCACCGGGCGAAATCCCACTGCACCGGCTGGAAGCCACGCCCCAGCTTTGCACCTTTCCTGACACTGCACCCGCACGGAGGGGTGGGGGGGTGCGGCGAGGGCGGGACCGGGGGCTGGCGCCTGGGGACTGGAGGGTGGGGGCTGGGTGGGTGGATCCAAAAACACAGGAGCGGGCGGGGCAGCGAGACCCCAAACACAGACTCCGCCACAGGACTGGGCTCCCTGGGTCCCGGACCTCTTCCCTCCCTCCAGCCCCCATCCCCAGGGCCCCCGGCGTTTCGCGAGGCCCAGCTAGGGCTGCGGGCTCGCGCTGGTGATGTTCTGTGGGGGCGCTGGGGCCTCCGGGCTGGCTGCGCTCGCCCTGCGACTGGGGAGGAGGCGCTGAGAACCCGGCGGGAGGGGGGGCGCCCAGAAGGCACGGCCGGCCTGATGCCCCACGCTCGCTTCCACCCTCTTCCCAGTGAGCGGCCCGACGTGGTGCGGTGCGGTGCGGTGCGGTGCGGTGCGGGATGGAAGCGGAGGCGGGCGTGGGGCCAAGCCGGGAGCAGTCTGCCAGAGTCCCGGGATCGGTGAAGGCCGGGGCTTGCGCCACAGCGCCTTGCCAGGGTCCTCTTGCGCCGCCTCCGCCACCCGCCCGGGGCCCGCGGCGGAGGGCGGCGGCAGCGAGGCAGGCAGCCAGGCAGGCAGGCAGGCAGGCAGGCAGGCAGGCGCGTGCATGGGTGAAGCGCGGCACCCGCTGGGCTTGGGATGCGTGGAGCAGGCTCTTGAGGCGCCCAGCGGCAGCCGCCGGCGTCTACGGCCATACCACCCTGAACGCGCCCGATCTCGTCTGATCTCGGAAGCTAAGCAGGGTCGGGCCTGGTTAGTACTTGGATGGGAGACCGCCTGGGAATACCGGGTGCTGTAGGCTTTTGCCTTTTGCCTGTTGCCTGTTGCCTCTGGCCTCCTTGACCTCTCCTTTGGCGCCCGCCGCCCCTCCCCCTCCCTCCGTGTGTCCCTCTCTCCCCGGGGAGGGGAGCGCGGCTCCGGGGGCCAAACACACCCCGGCGGCCACTGCTCCCTCAGCCCCTCCCGGGCCGGCAAAGCGGCCTGGCCTGGCCTAGCCTGGCCCCGCCCCGCCCCGCCCCGCCCCCCCCCCCGAGCCCGCACACCCCACGGCACTTCACAAGGGGTCCGCTCCCCGCTCCCTGCTCCCCGCACCGGGCGAAATCCCACTGCACCGGCTGGAAGCCACGCCCCAGCTTTGCACCTTTCCTGACACTGCACCCGCACGGAGGGGTGGGGGGGTGCGGCGAGGGCGGGACCGGGGGCTGGCGCCTGGGGACTGGAGGGTGGGGGCTGGGTGGGTGGATCCAAAAACACAGGAGCGGGCGGGGCAGCGAGACCCCAAACACAGACTCCGCCACAGGACTGGGCTCCCTGGGTCCCGGACCTCTTCCCTCCCTCCAGCCCCCATCCCCAGGGCCCCCGGCGTTTCGCGAGGCCCAGCTAGGGCTGCGGGCTCGCGCTGGTGATGTTCTGTGGGGGCGCTGGGGCCTCCGGGCTGGCTGCGCTCGCCCTGCGACTGGGGAGGAGGCGCTGAGAACCCGGCGGGAGGGGGGGCGCCCAGAAGGCACGGCCGGCCTGATGCCCCACGCTCGCTTCCACCCTCTTCCCAGTGAGCGGCCCGACGTGGTGCGGTGCGGTGCGGTGCGGTGCGGTGCGGTGCGGGATGGAAGCGGAGGCGGGCGTGGGGCCAAGCCGGGAGCAGTCTGCCAGAGTCCCGGGATCGGTGAAGGCCGGGGCTTGCGCCACAGCGCCTTGCCAGGGTCCTCTTGCGCCGCCTCCGCCACCCGCCCGGGGCCCGCGGCGGAGGGCGGCGGCAGCGAGGCAGGCAGCCAGGCAGGCAGGCAGGCAGGCAGGCAGGCGCGTGCATGGGTGAAGCGCGGCACCCGCTGGGCTTGGGATGCGTGGAGCAGGCTCTTGAGGCGCCCAGCGGCAGCCGCCGGCGTCTACGGCCATACCACCCTGAACGCGCCCGATCTCGTCTGATCTCGGAAGCTAAGCAGGGTCGGGCCTGGTTAGTACTTGGATGGGAGACCGCCTGGGAATACCGGGTGCTGTAGGCTTTTGCCTTTTGCCTGTTGCCTGTTGCCTCTGGCCTCCTTGACCTCTCCTTTGGCGCCCGCCGCCCCTCCCCCTCCCTCCGTGTGTCCCTCTCTCCCCGGGGAGGGGAGCGCGGCTCCGGGGGCCAAACACACCCCGGCGGCCACTGCTCCCTCAGCCCCTCCCGGGCCGGCAAAGCGGCCTGGCCTGGCCTAGCCTGGCCCCGCCCCGCCCCGCCCCGCCCCCCCCCCGAGCCCGCACACCCCACGGCACTTCACAAGGGGTCCGCTCCCCGCTCCCCGCTCCCCGCACCGGGCGAAATCCCACTGCACCGGCTGGAAGCCACGCCCCAGCTTTGCACCTTTCCTGACACTGCACCCGCACGGAGGGGTGGGGGGGTGCGGCGAGGGCGGGACCGGGGGCTGGCGCCTGGGGACTGGAGGGTGGGGGCTGGGTGGGTGGATCCAAAAACACAGGAGCGGGCGGGGCAGCGAGACCCCAAACACAGACTCCGCCACAGGACTGGGCTCCCTGGGTCCCGGACCTCTTCCCTCCCTCCAGCCCCCATCCCCAGGGCCCCCGGCGTTTCGCGAGGCCCAGCTAGGGCTGCGGGCTCGCGCTGGTGATGTTCTGTGGGGGCGCTGGGGCCTCCGGGCTGGCTGCGCTCGCCCTGCGACTGGGGAGGAGGCGCTGAGAACCCGGCGGGAGGGGGGGCGCCCAGAAGGCACGGCCGGCCTGATGCCCCACGCTCGCTTCCACCCTCTTCCCAGTGAGCGGCCCGACGTGGTGCGGTGCGGTGCGGTGCGGTGCGGTGCGGGATGGAAGCGGAGGCGGGCGTGGGGCCAAGCCGGGAGCAGTCTGCCAGAGTCCCGGGATCGGTGAAGGCCGGGGCTTGCGCCACAGCGCCTTGCCAGGGTCCTCTTGCGCCGCCTCCGCCACCCGCCCGGGGCCCGCGGCGGAGGGCGGCGGCAGCGAGGCAGGCAGCCAGGCAGGCAGGCAGGCAGGCAGGCAGGCAGGCGCGTGCATGGGTGAAGCGCGGCACCCGCTGGGCTTGGGATGCGTGGAGCAGGCTCTTGAGGCGCCCAGCGGCAGCCGCCGGCGTCTACGGCCATACCACCCTGAACGCGCCCGATCTCGTCTGATCTCGGAAGCTAAGCAGGGTCGGGCCTGGTTAGTACTTGGATGGGAGACCGCCTGGGAATACCGGGTGCTGTAGGCTTTTGCCTTTTGCCTGTTGCCTGTTGCCTCTGGCCTCCTTGACCTCTCCTTTGGCGCCCGCCGCCCCTCCCCCTCCCTCCGTGTGTCCCTCTCTCCCCGGGGAGGGGAGCGCGGCTCCGGGGGCCAAACACACCCCGGCGGCCACTGCTCCCTCAGCCCCTCCCGGGCCGGCAAAGCGGCCTGGCCTGGCCTAGCCTGGCCCCGCCCCGCCCCGCCCCGCCCCCCCCCCGAGCCCGCACACCCCACGGCACTTCACAAGGGGTCCGCTCCCCGCTCCCCGCTCCCCGCACCGGGCGAAATCCCACTGCACCGGCTGGAAGCCACGCCCCAGCTTTGCACCTTTCCTGACACTGCACCCGCACGGAGGGGTGGGGGGGTGCGGCGAGGGCGGGACCGGGGGCTGGCGCCTGGGGACTGGAGGGTGGGGGCTGGGTGGGTGGATCCAAAAACACAGGAGCGGGCGGGGCAGCGAGACCCCAAACACAGACTCCGCCACAGGACTGGGCTCCCTGGGTCCCGGACCTCTTCCCTCCCTCCAGCCCCCATCCCCAGGGCCCCCGGCGTTTCGCGAGGCCCAGCTAGGGCTGCGGGCTCGCGCTGGTGATGTTCTGTGGGGGCGCTGGGGCCTCCGGGCTGGCTGCGCTCGCCCTGCGACTGGGGAGGAGGCGCTGAGAACCCGGCGGGAGGGGGGGCGCCCAGAAGGCACGGCCGGCCTGATGCCCCACGCTCGCTTCCACCCTCTTCCCAGTGAGCGGCCCGACGTGGTGCGGTGCGGTGCGGTGCGGTGCGGTGCGGTGCGGTGCGGGATGGAAGCGGAGGCGGGCGTGGGGCCAAGCCGGGAGCAGTCTGCCAGAGTCCCGGGATCGGTGAAGGCCGGGGCTTGCGCCACAGCGCCTTGCCAGGGTCCTCTTGCGCCGCCTCCGCCACCCGCCCGGGGCCCGCGGCGGAGGGCGGCGGCAGCGAGGCAGGCAGCCAGGCAGGCAGGCAGGCAGGCAGGCAGGCAGGCGCGTGCATGGGTGAAGCGCGGCACCCGCTGGGCTTGGGATGCGTGGAGCAGGCTCTTGAGGCGCCCAGCGGCAGCCGCCGGCGTCTACGGCCATACCACCCTGAACGCGCCCGATCTCGTCTGATCTCGGAAGCTAAGCAGGGTCGGGCCTGGTTAGTACTTGGATGGGAGACCGCCTGGGAATACCGGGTGCTGTAGGCTTTTGCCTTTTGCCTGTTGCCTGTTGCCTCTGGCCTCCTTGACCTCTCCTTTGGCGCCCGCCGCCCCTCCCCCTCCCTCCGTGTGTCCCTCTCTCCCCGGGGAGGGGAGCGCGGCTCCGGGGGCCAAACACACCCCGGCGGCCACTGCTCCCTCAGCCCCTCCCGGGCCGGCAAAGCGGCCTGGCCTGGCCTAGCCTGGCCCCGCCCCGCCCCGCCCCCCCGAGCCCGCACACCCCACGGCACTTCACAAGGGGTCCGCTCCCCGCTCCCCGCTCCCCGCACCGGGCGAAATCCCACTGCACCGGCTGGAAGCCACGCCCCAGCTTTGCACCTTTCCTGACACTGCACCCGCACGGAGGGGTGGGGGGGTGCGGCGAGGGCGGGACCGGGGGCTGGCGCCTGGGGACTGGAGGGTGGGGGCTGGGTGGGTGGATCCAAAAACACAGGAGCGGGCGGGGCAGCGAGACCCCAAACACAGACTCCGCCACAGGACTGGGCTCCCTGGGTCCCGGACCTCTTCCCTCCCTCCAGCCCCCATCCCCAGGGCCCCCGGCGTTTCGCGAGGCCCAGCTAGGGCTGCGGGCTCGCGCTGGTGATGTTCTGTGGGGGCGCTGGGGCCTCCGGGCTGGCTGCGCTCGCCCTGCGACTGGGGAGGAGGCGCTGAGAACCCGGCGGGAGGGGGGGCGCCCAGAAGGCACGGCCGGCCTGATGCCCCACGCTCGCTTCCACCCTCTTCCCAGTGAGCGGCCCGACGTGGTGCGGTGCGGTGCGGTGCGGTGCGGTGCGGGATGGAAGCGGAGGCGGGCGTGGGGCCAAGCCGGGAGCAGTCTGCCAGAGTCCCGGGATCGGTGAAGGCCGGGGCTTGCGCCACAGCGCCTTGCCAGGGTCCTCTTGCGCCGCCTCCGCCACCCGCCCGGGGCCCGCGGCGGAGGGCGGCGGCAGCGAGGCAGGCAGCCAGGCAGGCAGGCAGGCAGGCAGGCAGGCAGGCGCGTGCATGGGTGAAGCGCGGCACCCGCTGGGCTTGGGATGCGTGGAGCAGGCTCTTGAGGCGCCCAGCGGCAGCCGCCGGCGTCTACGGCCATACCACCCTGAACGCGCCCGATCTCGTCTGATCTCGGAAGCTAAGCAGGGTCGGGCCTGGTTAGTACTTGGATGGGAGACCGCCTGGGAATACCGGGTGCTGTAGGCTTTTGCCTTTTGCCTGTTGCCTGTTGCCTCTGGCCTCCTTGACCTCTCCTTTGGCGCCCGCCGCCCCTCCCCCTCCCTCCGTGTGTCCCTCTCTCCCCGGGGAGGGGAGCGCGGCTCCGGGGGCCAAACACACCCCGGCGGCCACTGCTCCCTCAGCCCCTCCCGGGCCGGCAAAGCGGCCTGGCCTGGCCTAGCCTGGCCCCGCCCCGCCCCGCCCCGCCCCCCCCCCCGAGCCCGCACACCCCACGGCACTTCACAAGGGGTCCGCTCCCCGCTCCCTGCTCCCCGCACCGGGCGAAATCCCACTGCACCGGCTGGAAGCCACGCCCCAGCTTTGCACCTTTCCTGACACTGCACCCGCACGGAGGGGTGGGGGGGTGCGGCGAGGGCGGGACCGGGGGCTGGCGCCTGGGGACTGGAGGGTGGGGGCTGGGTGGGTGGATCCAAAAACACAGGAGCGGGCGGGGCAGCGAGACCCCAAACACAGACTCCGCCACAGGACTGGGCTCCCTGGGTCCCGGACCTCTTCCCTCCCTCCAGGCCCCATCCCCAGGGCCCCCGGCGTTTCGCGAGGCCCAGCTAGGGCTGCGGGCTCGCGCTGGTGATGTTCTGTGGGGGCGCTGGGGCCTCCGGGCTGGCTGCGCTCGCCCTGCGACTGGGGAGGAGGCGCTGAGAACCCGGCGGGAGGGGGGGCGCCCAGAAGGCACGGCCGGCCTGATGCCCCACGCTCGCTTCCACCCTCTTCCCAGTGAGCGGCCCGACGTGGTGCGGTGCGGTGCGGTGCGGTGCGGTGCGGTGCGGGATGGAAGCGGAGGCGGGCGTGGGGCCAAGCCGGGAGCAGTCTGCCAGAGTCCCGGGATCGGTGAAGGCCGGGGCTTGCGCCACAGCGCCTTGCCAGGGTCCTCTTGCGCCGCCTCCGCCACCCGCCCGGGGCCCGCGGCGGAGGGCGGCGGCAGCGAGGCAGGCAGCCAGGCAGGCAGGCAGGCAGGCAGGCAGGCGCGTGCATGGGTGAAGCGCGGCACCCGCTGGGCTTGGGATGCGTGGAGCAGGCTCTTGAGGCGCCCAGCGGCAGCCGCCGGCGTCTACGGCCATACCACCCTGAACGCGCCCGATCTCGTCTGATCTCGGAAGCTAAGCAGGGTCGGGCCTGGTTAGTACTTGGATGGGAGACCGCCTGGGAATACCGGGTGCTGTAGGCTTTTGCCTTTTGCCTGTTGCCTGTTGCCTCTGGCCTCCTTGACCTCTCCTTTGGCGCCCGCCGCCCCTCCCCCTCCCTCCGTGTGTCCCTCTCTCCCCGGGGAGGGGAGCGCGGCTCCGGGGGCCAAACACACCCCGGCGGCCACTGCTCCCTCAGCCCCTCCCGGGCCGGCAAAGCGGCCTGGCCTGGCCTAGCCTGGCCCCGCCCCGCCCCGCCCCGCCCCCCCCCGAGCCCGCACACCCCACGGCACTTCACAAGGGGTCCGCTCCCCGCTCCCCGCTCCCCGCACCGGGCGAAATCCCACTGCACCGGCTGGAAGCCACGCCCCAGCTTTGCACCTTTCCTGACACTGCACCCGCACGGAGGGGTGGGGGGGTGCGGCGAGGGCGGGACCGGGGGCTGGCGCCTGGGGACTGGAGGGTGGGGGCTGGGTGGGTGGATCCAAAAACACAGGAGCGGGCGGGGCAGCGAGACCCCAAACACAGACTCCGCCACAGGACTGGGCTCCCTGGGTCCCGGACCTCTTCCCTCCCTCCAGCCCCCATCCCCAGGGCCCCCGGCGTTTCGCGAGGCCCAGCTAGGGCTGCGGGCTCGCGCTGGTGATGTTCTGTGGGGGCGCTGGGGCCTCCGGGCTGGCTGCGCTCGCCCTGCGACTGGGGAGGAGGCGCTGAGAACCCGGCGGGAGGGGGGGCGCCCAGAAGGCACGGCCGGCCTGATGCCCCACGCTCGCTTCCACCCTCTTCCCAGTGAGCGGCCCGACGTGGTGCGGTGCGGTGCGGTGCGGTGCGGTGCGGTGCGGTGCGGGATGGAAGCGGAGGCGGGCGTGGGGCCAAGCCGGGAGCAGTCTGCCAGAGTCCCGGGATCGGTGAAGGCCGGGGCTTGCGCCACAGCGCCTTGCCAGGGTCCTCTTGCGCCGCCTCCGCCACCCGCCCGGGGCCCGCGGCGGAGGGCGGCGGCAGCGAGGCAGGCAGCCAGGCAGGCAGGCAGGCAGGCAGGCAGGCAGGCGCGTGCATGGGTGAAGCGCGGCACCCGCTGGGCTTGGGATGCGTGGAGCAGGCTCTTGAGGCGCCCAGCGGCAGCCGCCGGCGTCTACGGCCATACCACCCTGAACGCGCCCGATCTCGTCTGATCTCGGAAGCTAAGCAGGGTCGGGCCTGGTTAGTACTTGGATGGGAGACCGCCTGGGAATACCGGGTGCTGTAGGCTTTTGCCTTTTGCCTGTTGCCTGTTGCCTCTGGCCTCCTTGACCTCTCCTTTGGCGCCCGCCGCCCCTCCCCCTCCCTCCGTGTGTCCCTCTCTCCCCGGGGAGGGGAGCGCGGCTCCGGGGGCCAAACACACCCCGGCGGCCACTGCTCCCTCAGCCCCTCCCGGGCCGGCAAAGCGGCCTGGCCTGGCCTAGCCTGGCCCCGCCCCGCCCCGCCCCGCCCCCCCCCCGAGCCCGCACACCCCACGGCACTTCACAAGGGGTCCGCTCCCCGCTCCCCGCTCCCCGCACCGGGCGAAATCCCACTGCACCGGCTGGAAGCCACGCCCCAGCTTTGCACCTTTCCTGACACTGCACCCGCACGGAGGGGTGGGGGGGTGCGGCGAGGGCGGGACCGGGGGCTGGCGCCTGGGGACTGGAGGGTGGGGGCTGGGTGGGTGGATCCAAAAACACAGGAGCGGGCGGGGCAGCGAGACCCCAAACACAGACTCCGCCACAGGACTGGGCTCCCTGGGTCCCGGACCTCTTCCCTCCCTCCAGCCCCCATCCCCAGGGCCCCCGGCGTTTCGCGAGGCCCAGCTAGGGCTGCGGGCTCGCGCTGGTGATGTTCTGTGGGGGCGCTGGGGCCTCCGGGCTGGCTGCGCTCGCCCTGCGACTGGGGAGGAGGCGCTGAGAACCCGGCGGGAGGGGGGGCGCCCAGAAGGCACGGCCGGCCTGATGCCCCACGCTCGCTTCCACCCTCTTCCCAGTGAGCGGCCCGACGTGGTGCGGTGCGGTGCGGTGCGGGATGGAAGCGGAGGCGGGCGTGGGGCCAAGCCGGGAGCAGTCTGCCAGAGTCCCGGGATCGGTGAAGGCCGGGGCTTGCGCCACAGCGCCTTGCCAGGGTCCTCTTGCGCCGCCTCCGCCACCCGCCCGGGGCCCGCGGCGGAGGGCGGCGGCAGCGAGGCAGGCAGCCAGGCAGGCAGGCAGGCAGGCAGGCAGGCGCGTGCATGGGTGAAGCGCGGCACCCGCTGGGCTTGGGATGCGTGGAGCAGGCTCTTGAGGCGCCCAGCGGCAGCCGCCGGCGTCTACGGCCATACCACCCTGAACGCGCCCGATCTCGTCTGATCTCGGAAGCTAAGCAGGGTCGGGCCTGGTTAGTACTTGGATGGGAGACCGCCTGGGAATACCGGGTGCTGTAGGCTTTTGCCTTTTGCCTGTTGCCTGTTGCCTCTGGCCTCCTTGACCTCTCCTTTGGCGCCCGCCGCCCCTCCCCCTCCCTCCGTGTGTCCCTCTCTCCCCGGGGAGGGGAGCGCGGCTCCGGGGGCCAAACACACCCCGGCGGCCACTGCTCCCTCAGCCCCTCCCGGGCCGGCAAAGCGGCCTGGCCTGGCCTAGCCTGGCCCCGCCCCGCCCCGCCCCGCCCCCCCCCCGAGCCCGCACACCCCACGGCACTTCACAAATGGTCCGTTCCCCGCTCCCTGCTCCCCGCACCGGGCGAAATCCCACTGCACCGGCTGGAAGCCACGCCCCAGCTTTGCACCTTTCCTGACACTGCACCCGCACGGAGGGGTGGGGGGGTGCGGCGAGGGCGGGACCGGGGGCTGGCGCCTGGGGACTGGAGGGTGGGGGCTGGGTGGGTGGATCCAAAAACACAGGAGCGGGCGGGGCAGCGAGACCCCAAACACAGACTCCGCCACAGGACTGGGCTCCCTGGGTCCCGGACCTCTTCCCTCCCTCCAGCCCCCATCCCCAGGGCCCCCGGCGTTTCGCGAGGCCCAGCTAGGGCTGCGGGCTCGCGCTGGTGATGTTCTGTGGGGGCGCTGGGGCCTCCGGGCTGGCTGCGCTCGCCCTGCGACTGGGGAGGAGGCGCTGAGAACCCGGCGGGAGGGGGGGCGCCCAGAAGGCACGGCCGGCCTGATGCCCCACGCTCGCTTCCACCCTCTTCCCAGTGAGCGGCCCGACGTGGTGCGGTGCGGTGCGGTGCGGTGCGGTGCGGGATGGAAGCGGAGGCGGGCGTGGGGCCAAGCCGGGAGCAGTCTGCCAGAGTCCCGGGATCGGTGAAGGCCGGGGCTTGCGCCACAGCGCCTTGCCAGGGTCCTCTTGCGCCGCCTCCGCCACCCGCCCGGGGCCCGCGGCGGAGGGCGGCGGCAGCGAGGCAGGCAGCCAGGCAGTCAGGCAGGCAGGCAGGCAGGCAGGCAGGCAGGCGCGTGCATGGGTGAAGCGCGGCACCCGCTGGGCTTGGGATGCGTGGAGCAGGCTCTTGAGGCGCCCAGCGGCAGCCGCCGGCGTCTACGGCCATACCACCCTGAACGCGCCCGATCTCGTCTGATCTCGGAAGCTAAGCAGGGTCGGGCCTGGTTAGTACTTGGATGGGAGACCGCCTGGGAATACCGGGTGCTGTAGGCTTTTGCCTTTTGCCTGTTGCCTGTTGCCTCTGGCCTCCTTGACCTCTCCTTTGGCGCCCGCCGCCCCTCCCCCTCCCTCCGTGTGTCCCTCTCTCCCCGGGGAGGGGAGCGCGGCTCCGGGGGCCAAACACACCCCGGCGGCCACTGCTCCCTCAGCCCCTCCCGGGCCGGCAAAGCGGCCTGGCCTGGCCTAGCCTGGCCCCGCCCCGCCCCGCCCCGCCCCCCCCCCGAGCCCGCACACCCCACGGCACTTCACAAGGGGTCCGCTCCCCGCTCCCCGCTCCCCGCACCGGGCGAAATCCCACTGCACCGGCTGGAAGCCACGCCCCAGCTTTGCACCTTTCCTGACACTGCACCCGCACGGAGGGGTGGGGGGGTGCGGCGAGGGCGGGACCGGGGGCTGGCGCCTGGGGACTGGAGGGTGGGGGCTGGGTGGGTGGATCCAAAAACACAGGAGCGGGCGGGGCAGCGAGACCCCAAACACAGACTCCGCCACAGGACTGGGCTCCCTGGGTCCCGGACCTCTTCCCTCCCTCCAGCCCCCATCCCCAGGGCCCCCGGCGTTTCGCGAGGCCCAGCTAGGGCTGCGGGCTCGCGCTGGTGATGTTCTGTGGGGGCGCTGGGGCCTCCGGGCTGGCTGCGCTCGCCCTGCGACTGGGGAGGAGGCGCTGAGAACCCGGCGGGAGGGGGGGCGCCCAGAAGGCACGGCCGGCCTGATGCCCCACGCTCGCTTCCACCCTCTTCCCAGTGAGCGGCCCGACGTGGTGCGGTGCGGTGCGGTGCGGGATGGAAGCGGAGGCGGGCGTGGGGCCAAGCCGGGAGCAGTCTGCCAGAGTCCCGGGATCGGTGAAGGCCGGGGCTTGCGCCACAGCGCCTTGCCAGGGTCCTCTTGCGCCGCCTCCGCCACCCGCCCGGGGCCCGCGGCGGAGGGCGGCGGCAGCGAGGCAGGCAGCCAGGCAGGCAGGCAGGCAGGCAGGCAGGCAGGCGCGTGCATGGGTGAAGCGCGGCACCCGCTGGGCTTGGGATGCGTGGAGCAGGCTCTTGAGGCGCCCAGCGGCAGCCGCCGGCGTCTACGGCCATACCACCCTGAAGGCGCCCGATCTCGTCTGATCTCGGAAGCTAAGCAGGGTCGGGCCTGGTTAGTACTTGGATGGGAGACCGCCTGGGAATACCGGGTGCTGTAGGCTTTTGCCTTTTGCCTGTTGCCTGTTGCCTCTGGCCTCCTTGACCTCTCCTTTGGCGCCCGCCGCCCCTCCCCCTCCCTCCGTGTGTCCCTCTCTCCCCGGGGAGGGGAGCGCGGCTCCGGGGGCCAAACACACCCCGGCGGCCACTGCTCCCTCAGCCCCTCCCGGGCCGGCAAAGCGGCCTGGCCTGGCCTAGCCTGGCCCCGCCCCGCCCCGCCCCGCCCCCCCCCCGAGCCCGCACACCCCACGGCACTTCACAAGGGGTCCGCTCCCCGCTCCCCGCTCCCCGCACCGGGCGAAATCCCACTGCACCGGCTGGAAGCCACGCCCCAGCTTTGCACCTTTCCTGACACTGCACCCGCACGGAGGGGTGGGGGGGTGCGGCGAGGGCGGGACCGGGGGCTGGCGCCTGGGGACTGGAGGGTGGGGGCTGGGTGGGTGGATCCAAAAACACAGGAGCGGGCGGGGCAGCGAGACCCCAAACACAGACTCCGCCACAGGACTGGGCTCCCTGGGTCCCGGACCTCTTCCCTCCCTCCAGCCCCCATCCCCAGGGCCCCCGGCGTTTCGCGAGGCCCAGCTAGGGCTGCGGGCTCGCGCTGGTGATGTTCTGTGGGGGCGCTGGGGCCTCCGGGCTGGCTGCGCTCGCCCTGCGACTGGGGAGGAGGCGCTGAGAACCCGGCGGGAGGGGGGGCGCCCAGAAGGCACGGCCGGCCTGATGCCCCACGCTCGCTTCCACCCTCTTCCCAGTGAGCGGCCCGACGTGGTGCGGTGCGGTGCGGTGCGGTGCGGTGCGGTGCGGTGCGGGATGGAAGCGGAGGCGGGCGTGGGGCCAAGCCGGGAGCAGTCTGCCAGAGTCCCGGGATCGGTGAAGGCCGGGGCTTGCGCCACAGCGCCTTGCCAGGGTCCTCTTGCGCCGCCTCCGCCACCCGCCCGGGGCCCGCGGCGGAGGGCGGCGGCAGCGAGGCAGGCAGCCAGGCAGGCAGGCAGGCAGGCAGGCAGGCAGGCAGGCGCGTGCATGGGTGAAGCGCGGCACCCGCTGGGCTTGGGATGCGTGGAGCAGGCTCTTGAGGCGCCCAGCGGCAGCCGCCGGCGTCTACGGCCATACCACCCTGAACGCGCCCGATCTCGTCTGATCTCGGAAGCTAAGCAGGGTCGGGCCTGGTTAGTACTTGGATGGGAGACCGCCTGGGAATACCGGGTGCTGTAGGCTTTTGCCTTTTGCCTGTTGCCTGTTGCCTCTGGCCTCCTTGACCTCTCCTTTGGCGCCCGCCGCCCCTCCCCCTCCCTCCGTGTGTCCCTCTCTCCCCGGGGAGGGGAGCGCGGCTCCGGGGGCCAAACACACCCCGGCGGCCACTGCTCCCTCAGCCCCTCCCGGGCCGGCAAAGCGGCCTGGCCTGGCCTAGCCTGGCCCCGCCCCGCCCCGCCCCGCCCCCCCCCCGAGCCCGCACACCCCACGGCACTTCACAAAGGGTCCGTTCCCCGCTCCCTGCTCCCCGCACCGGGCGAAATCCCACTGCACCGGCTGGAAGCCACGCCCCAGCTTTGCACCTTTCCTGACACTGCACCCGCACGGAGGGGTGGGGGGGTGCGGCGAGGGCGGGACCGGGGGCTGGCGCCTGGGGACTGGAGGGTGGGGGCTGGGTGGGTGGATCCAAAAACACAGGAGCGGGCGGGGCAGCGAGACCCCAAACACAGACTCCGCCACAGGACTGGGCTCCCTGGGTCCCGGACCTCTTCCCTCCCTCCAGCCCCCATCCCCAGGGCCCCCGGCGTTTCGCGAGGCCCAGCTAGGGCTGCGGGCTCGCGCTGGTGATGTTCTGTGGGGGCGCTGGGGCCTCCGGGCTGGCTGCGCTCGCCCTGCGACTGGGGAGGAGGCGCTGAGAACCCGGCGGGAGGGGGGGCGCCCAGAAGGCACGGCCGGCCTGATGCCCCACGCTCGCTTCCACCCTCTTCCCAGTGAGCGGCCCGACGTGGTGCGGTGCGGTGCGGTGCGGTGCGGTGCGGGATGGAAGCGGAGGCGGGCGTGGGGCCAAGCCGGGAGCAGTCTGCCAGAGTCCCGGGATCGGTGAAGGCCGGGGCTTGCGCCACAGCGCCTTGCCAGGGTCCTCTTGCGCCGCCTCCGCCACCCGCCCGGGGCCCGCGGCGGAGGGCGGCGGCAGCGAGGCAGGCAGCCAGGCAGTCAGGCAGGCAGGCAGGCAGGCAGGCAGGCAGGCGCGTGCATGGGTGAAGCGCGGCACCCGCTGGGCTTGGGATGCGTGGAGCAGGCTCTTGAGGCGCCCAGCGGCAGCCGCCGGCGTCTACGGCCATACCACCCTGAACGCGCCCGATCTCGTCTGATCTCGGAAGCTAAGCAGGGTCGGGCCTGGTTAGTACTTGGATGGGAGACCGCCTGGGAATACCGGGTGCTGTAGGCTTTTGCCTTTTGCCTGTTGCCTGTTGCCTCTGGCCTCCTTGACCTCTCCTTTGGCGCCCGCCGCCCCTCCCCCTCCCTCCGTGTGTCCCTCTCTCCCCGGGGAGGGGAGCGCGGCTCCGGGGGCCAAACACACCCCGGCGGCCACTGCTCCCTCAGCCCCTCCCGGGCCGGCAAAGCGGCCTGGCCTGGCCTAGCCTGGCCCCGCCCCGCCCCGCCCCGCCCCCCCCCCCGAGCCCGCACACCCCACGGCACTTCACAAGGGGTCCGCTCCCCGCTCCCCGCTCCCCGCACCGGGCGAAATCCCACTGCACCGGCTGGAAGCCACGCCCCAGCTTTGCACCTTTCCTGACACTGCACCCGCACGGAGGGGTGGGGGGGTGCGGCGAGGGCGGGACCGGGGGCTGGCGCCTGGGGACTGGAGGGTGGGGGCTGGGTGGGTGGATCCAAAAACACAGGAGCGGGCGGGGCAGCGAGACCCCAAACACAGACTCCGCCACAGGACTGGGCTCCCTGGGTCCCGGACCTCTTCCCTCCCTCCAGCCCCCATCCCCAGGGCCCCCGGCGTTTCGCGAGGCCCAGCTAGGGCTGCGGGCTCGCGCTGGTGATGTTCTGTGGGGGCGCTGGGGCCTCCGGGCTGGCTGCGCTCGCCCTGCGACTGGGGAGGAGGCGCTGAGAACCCGGCGGGAGGGGGGGCGCCCAGAAGGCACGGCCGGCCTGATGCCCCACGCTCGCTTCCACCCTCTTCCCAGTGAGCGGCCCGACGTGGTGCGGTGCGGTGCGGTGCGGGATGGAAGCGGAGGCGGGCGTGGGGCCAAGCCGGGAGCAGTCTGCCAGAGTCCCGGGATCGGTGAAGGCCGGGGCTTGCGCCACAGCGCCTTGCCAGGGTCCTCTTGCGCCGCCTCCGCCACCCGCCCGGGGCCCGCGGCGGAGGGCGGCGGCAGCGAGGCAGGCAGCCAGGCAGGCAGGCAGGCAGGCAGGCAGGCAGGCGCGTGCATGGGTGAAGCGCGGCACCCGCTGGGCTTGGGATGCGTGGAGCAGGCTCTTGAGGCGCCCAGCGGCAGCCGCCGGCGTCTACGGCCATACCACCCTGAACGCGCCCGATCTCGTCTGATCTCGGAAGCTAAGCAGGGTCGGGCCTGGTTAGTACTTGGATGGGAGACCGCCTGGGAATACCGGGTGCTGTAGGCTTTTGCCTTTTGCCTGTTGCCTGTTGCCTCTGGCCTCCTTGACCTCTCCTTTGGCGCCCGCCGCCCCTCCCCCTCCCTCCGTGTGTCCCTCTCTCCCCGGGGAGGGGAGCGCGGCTCCGGGGGCCAAACACACCCCGGCGGCCACTGCTCCCTCAGCCCCTCCCGGGCCGGCAAAGCGGCCTGGCCTGGCCTAGCCTGGCCCCGCCCCGCCCCGCCCCGCCCCCCCCCCCGAGCCCGCACACCCCACGGCACTTCACAAGGGGTCCGCTCCCCGCTCCCCGCTCCCCGCACCGGGCGAAATCCCACTGCACCGGCTGGAAGCCACGCCCCAGCTTTGCACCTTTCCTGACACTGCACCCGCACGGAGGGGTGGGGGGGTGCGGCGAGGGCGGGACCGGGGGCTGGCGCCTGGGGACTGGAGGGTGGGGGCTGGGTGGGTGGATCCAAAAACACAGGAGCGGGCGGGGCAGCGAGACCCCAAACACAGACTCCGCCACAGGACTGGGCTCCCTGGGTCCCGGACCTCTTCCCTCCCTCCAGCCCCCATCCCCAGGGCCCCCGGCGTTTCGCGAGGCCCAGCTAGGGCTGCGGGCTCGCGCTGGTGATGTTCTGTGGGGGCGCTGGGGCCTCCGGGCTGGCTGCGCTCGCCCTGCGACTGGGGAGGAGGCGCTGAGAACCCGGCGGGAGGGGGGGCGCCCAGAAGGCACGGCCGGCCTGATGCCCCACGCTCGCTTCCACCCTCTTCCCAGTGAGCGGCCCGACGTGGTGCGGTGCGGTGCGGTGCGGTGCGGTGCGGTGCGGTGCGGGATGGAAGCGGAGGCGGGCGTGGGGCCAAGCCGGGAGCAGTCTGCCAGAGTCCCGGGATCGGTGAAGGCCGGGGCTTGCGCCACAGCGCCTTGCCAGGGTCCTCTTGCGCCGCCTCCGCCACCCGCCCGGGGCCCGCGGCGGAGGGCGGCGGCAGCGAGGCAGGCAGCCAGGCAGGCAGGCAGGCAGGCAGGCAGGCAGGCAGGCGCGTGCATGGGTGAAGCGCGGCACCCGCTGGGCTTGGGATGCGTGGAGCAGGCTCTTGAGGCGCCCAGCGGCAGCCGCCGGCGTCTACGGCCATACCACCCTGAACGCGCCCGATCTCGTCTGATCTCGGAAGCTAAGCAGGGTCGGGCCTGGTTAGTACTTGGATGGGAGACCGCCTGGGAATACCGGGTGCTGTAGGCTTTTGCCTTTTGCCTGTTGCCTGTTGCCTCTGGCCTCCTTGACCTCTCCTTTGGCGCCCGCCGCCCCTCCCCCTCCCTCCGTGTGTCCCTCTCTCCCCGGGGAGGGGAGCGCGGCTCCGGGGGCCAAACACACCCCGGCGGCCACTGCTCCCTCAGCCCCTCCCGGGCCGGCAAAGCGGCCTGGCCTGGCCTAGCCTGGCCCCGCCCCGCCCCGCCCCCCCGAGCCCGCACACCCCACGGCACTTCACAAGGGGTCCGCTCCCCGCTCCCCGCTCCCCGCACCGGGCGAAATCCCACTGCACCGGCTGGAAGCCACGCCCCAGCTTTGCACCTTTCCTGACACTGCACCCGCACGGAGGGGTGGGGGGGTGCGGCGAGGGCGGGACCGGGGGCTGGCGCCTGGGGACTGGAGGGTGGGGGCTGGGTGGGTGGATCCAAAAACACAGGAGCGGGCGGGGCAGCGAGACCCCAAACACAGACTCCGCCACAGGACTGGGCTCCCTGGGTCCCGGACCTCTTCCCTCCCTCCAGCCCCCATCCCCAGGGCCCCCGGCGTTTCGCGAGGCCCAGCTAGGGCTGCGGGCTCGCGCTGGTGATGTTCTGTGGGGGCGCTGGGGCCTCCGGGCTGGCTGCGCTCGCCCTGCGACTGGGGAGGAGGCGCTGAGAACCCGGCGGGAGGGGGGGCGCCCAGAAGGCACGGCCGGCCTGATGCCCCACGCTCGCTTCCACCCTCTTCCCAGTGAGCGGCCCGACGTGGTGCGGTGCGGTGCGGTGCGGTGCGGTGCGGTGCGGGATGGAAGCGGAGGCGGGCGTGGGGCCAAGCCGGGAGCAGTCTGCCAGAGTCCCGGGATCGGTGAAGGCCGGGGCTTGCGCCACAGCGCCTTGCCAGGGTCCTCTTGCGCCGCCTCCGCCACCCGCCCGGGGCCCGCGGCGGAGGGCGGCGGCAGCGAGGCAGGCAGCCAGGCAGGCAGGCAGGCAGGCAGGCAGGCAGGCGCGTGCATGGGTGAAGCGCGGCACCCGCTGGGCTTGGGATGCGTGGAGCAGGCTCTTGAGGCGCCCAGCGGCAGCCGCCGGCGTCTACGGCCATACCACCCTGAACGCGCCCGATCTCGTCTGATCTCGGAAGCTAAGCAGGGTCGGGCCTGGTTAGTACTTGGATGGGAGACCGCCTGGGAATACCGGGTGCTGTAGGCTTTTGCCTTTTGCCTGTTGCCTGTTGCCTCTGGCCTCCTTGACCTCTCCTTTGGCGCCCGCCGCCCCTCCCCCTCCCTCCGTGTGTCCCTCTCTCCCCGGGGAGGGGAGCGCGGCTCCGGGGGCCAAACACACCCCGGCGGCCACTGCTCCCTCAGCCCCTCCCGGGCCGGCAAAGCGGCCTGGCCTGGCCTAGCCTGGCCCCGCCCCGCCCCGCCCCGCCCCCCCCCCGAGCCCGCACACCCCACGGCACTTCACAAGGGGTCCGCTCCCCGCTCCCCGCTCCCCGCACCGGGCGAAATCCCACTGCACCGGCTGGAAGCCACGCCCCAGCTTTGCACCTTTCCTGACACTGCACCCGCACGGAGGGGTGGGGGGGTGCGGCGAGGGCGGGACCGGGGGCTGGCGCCTGGGGACTGGAGGGTGGGGGCTGGGTGGGTGGATCCAAAAACACAGGAGCGGGCGGGGCAGCGAGACCCCAAACACAGACTCCGCCACAGGACTGGGCTCCCTGGGTCCCGGACCTCTTCCCTCCCTCCAGCCCCCATCCCCAGGGCCCCCGGCGTTTCGCGAGGCCCAGCTAGGGCTGCGGGCTCGCGCTGGTGATGTTCTGTGGGGGCGCTGGGGCCTCCGGGCTGGCTGCGCTCGCCCTGCGACTGGGGAGGAGGCGCTGAGAACCCGGCGGGAGGGGGGGCGCCCAGAAGGCACGGCCGGCCTGATGCCCCACGCTCGCTTCCACCCTCTTCCCAGTGAGCGGCCCGACGTGGTGCGGTGCGGTGCGGTGCGGTGCGGGATGGAAGCGGAGGCGGGCGTGGGGCCAAGCCGGGAGCAGTCTGCCAGAGTCCCGGGATCGGTGAAGGCCGGGGCTTGCGCCACAGCGCCTTGCCAGGGTCCTCTTGCGCCGCCTCCGCCACCCGCCCGGGGCCCGCGGCGGAGGGCGGCGGCAGCGAGGCAGGCAGCCAGGCAGGCAGGCAGGCAGGCAGGCAGGCAGGCAGGCGCGTGCATGGGTGAAGCGCGGCACCCGCTGGGCTTGGGATGCGTGGAGCAGGCTCTTGAGGCGCCCAGCGGCAGCCGCCGGCGTCTACGGCCATACCACCCTGAACGCGCCCGATCTCGTCTGATCTCGGAAGCTAAGCAGGGTCGGGCCTGGTTAGTACTTGGATGGGAGACCGCCTGGGAATACCGGGTGCTGTAGGCTTTTGCCTTTTGCCTGTTGCCTGTTGCCTCTGGCCTCCTTGACCTCTCCTTTGGCGCCCGCCGCCCCTCCCCCTCCCTCCGTGTGTCCCTCTCTCCCCGGGGAGGGGAGCGCGGCTCCGGGAGCCAAACACACCCCGGCGGCCACTGCTCCCTCAGCCCCTCCCGGGCCGGCAAAGCGGCCTGGCCTGGCCTAGCCTGGCCCCGCCCCGCCCCGCCCCGCCCCCCCCCCGAGCCCGCACACCCCACGGCACTTCACAAGGGGTCCGCTCCCCGCTCCCCGCTCCCCGCACCGGGCGAAATCCCACTGCACCGGCTGGAAGCCACGCCCCAGCTTTGCACCTTTCCTGACACTGCACCCGCACGGAGGGGTGGGGGGGTGCGGCGAGGGCGGGACCGGGGGCTGGCGCCTGGGGACTGGAGGGTGGGGGCTGGGTGGGTGGATCCAAAAACACAGGAGCGGGCGGGGCAGCGAGACCCCAAACACAGACTCCGCCACAGGACTGGGCTCCCTGGGTCCCGGACCTCTTCCCTCCCTCCAGCCCCCATCCCCAGGGCCCCCGGCGTTTCGCGAGGCCCAGCTAGGGCTGCGGGCTCGCGCTGGTGATGTTCTGTGGGGGCGCTGGGGCCTCCGGGCTGGCTGCGCTCGCCCTGCGACTGGGGAGGAGGCGCTGAGAACCCGGCGGGAGGGGGGGCGCCCAGAAGGCACGGCCGGCCTGATGCCCCACGCTCGCTTCCACCCTCTTCCCAGTGAGCGGCCCGACGTGGTGCGGTGCGGTGCGGTGCGGTGCGGTGCGGTGCGGTGCGGGATGGAAGCGGAGGCGGGCGTGGGGCCAAGCCGGGAGCAGTCTGCCAGAGTCCCGGGATCGGTGAAGGCCGGGGCTTGCGCCACAGCGCCTTGCCAGGGTCCTCTTGCGCCGCCTCCGCCACCCGCCCGGGGCCCGCGGCGGAGGGCGGCGGCAGCGAGGCAGGCAGCCAGGCAGGCAGGCAGGCAGGCAGGCAGGCAGGCGCGTGCATGGGTGAAGCGCGGCACCCGCTGGGCTTGGGATGCGTGGAGCAGGCTCTTGAGGCGCCCAGCGGCAGCCGCCGGCGTCTACGGCCATACCACCCTGAACGCGCCCGATCTCGTCTGATCTCGGAAGCTAAGCAGGGTCGGGCCTGGTTAGTACTTGGATGGGAGACCGCCTGGGAATACCGGGTGCTGTAGGCTTTTGCCTTTTGCCTGTTGCCTGTTGCCTCTGGCCTCCTTGACCTCTCCTTTGGCGCCCGCCGCCCCTCCCCCTCCCTCCGTGTGTCCCTCTCTCCCCGGGGAGGGGAGCGCGGCTCCGGGGGCCAAACACACCCCGGCGGCCACTGCTCCCTCAGCCCCTCCCGGGCCGGCAAAGCGGCCTGGCCTGGCCTAGCCTGGCCCCGCCCCGCCCCGCCCCGCCCCCCCCCGAGCCCGCACACCCCACGGCACTTCACAAGGGGTCCGCTCCCCGCTCCCCGCTCCCCGCACCGGGCGAAATCCCACTGCACCGGCTGGAAGCCACGCCCCAGCTTTGCACCTTTCCTGACACTGCACCCGCACGGAGGGGTGGGGGGGTGCGGCGAGGGCGGGACCGGGGGCTGGCGCCTGGGGACTGGAGGGTGGGGGCTGGGTGGGTGGATCCAAAAACACAGGAGCGGGCGGGGCAGCGAGACCCCAAACACAGACTCCGCCACAGGACTGGGCTCCCTGGGTCCCGGACCTCTTCCCTCCCTCCAGCCCCCATCCCCAGGGCCCCCGGCGTTTCGCGAGGCCCAGCTAGGGCTGCGGGCTCGCGCTGGTGATGTTCTGTGGGGGCGCTGGGGCCTCCGGGCTGGCTGCGCTCGCCCTGCGACTGGGGAGGAGGCGCTGAGAACCCGGCGGGAGGGGGGGCGCCCAGAAGGCACGGCCGGCCTGATGCCCCACGCTCGCTTCCACCCTCTTCCCAGTGAGCGGCCCGACGTGGTGCGGTGCGGTGCGGGATGGAAGCGGAGGCGGGCGTGGGGCCAAGCCGGGAGCAGTCTGCCAGAGTCCCGGGATCGGTGAAGGCCGGGGCTTGCGCCACAGCGCCTTGCCAGGGTCCTCTTGCGCCGCCTCCGCCACCCGCCCGGGGCCCGCGGCGGAGGGCGGCGGCAGCGAGGCAGGCAGCCAGGCAGGCAGGCAGGCAGGCAGGCAGGCAGGCAGGCGCGTGCATGGGTGAAGCGCGGCACCCGCTGGGCTTGGGATGCGTGGAGCAGGCTCTTGAGGCGCCCAGCGGCAGCCGCCGGCGTCTACGGCCATACCACCCTGAACGCGCCCGATCTCGTCTGATCTCGGAAGCTAAGCAGGGTCGGGCCTGGTTAGTACTTGGATGGGAGACCGCCTGGGAATACCGGGTGCTGTAGGCTTTTGCCTTTTGCCTGTTGCCTGTTGCCTCTGGCCTCCTTGACCTCTCCTTTGGCGCCCGCCGCCCCTCCCCCTCCCTCCGTGTGTCCCTCTCTCCCCGGGGAGGGGAGCGCGGCTCCGGGGGCCAAACACACCCCGGCGGCCACTGCTCCCTCAGCCCCTCCCGGGCCGGCAAAGCGGCCTGGCCTGGCCTAGCCTGGCCCCGCCCCGCCCCGCCCCGCCCCCCCCCCGAGCCCGCACACCCCACGGCACTTCACAAGGGGTCCGCTCCCCGCTCCCCGCTCCCCGCACCGGGCGAAATCCCACTGCACCGGCTGGAAGCCACGCCCCAGCTTTGCACCTTTCCTGACACTGCACCCGCACGGAGGGGTGGGGGGGTGCGGCGAGGGCGGGACCGGGGGCTGGCGCCTGGGGACTGGAGGGTGGGGGCTGGGTGGGTGGATCCAAAAACACAGGAGCGGGCGGGGCAGCGAGACCCCAAACACAGACTCCGCCACAGGACTGGGCTCCCTGGGTCCCGGACCTCTTCCCTCCCTCCAGCCCCCATCCCCAGGGCCCCCGGCGTTTCGCGAGGCCCAGCTAGGGCTGCGGGCTCGCGCTGGTGATGTTCTGTGGGGGCGCTGGGGCCTCCGGGCTGGCTGCGCTCGCCCTGCGACTGGGGAGGAGGCGCTGAGAACCCGGCGGGAGGGGGGGCGCCCAGAAGGCACGGCCGGCCTGATGCCCCACGCTCGCTTCCACCCTCTTCCCAGTGAGCGGCCCGACGTGGTGCGGTGCGGTGCGGTGCGGTGCGGTGCGGTGCGGGATGGAAGCGGAGGCGGGCGTGGGGCCAAGCCGGGAGCAGTCTGCCAGAGTCCCGGGATCGGTGAAGGCCGGGGCTTGCGCCACAGCGCCTTGCCAGGGTCCTCTTGCGCCGCCTCCGCCACCCGCCCGGGGCCCGCGGCGGAGGGCGGCGGCAGCGAGGCAGGCAGCCAGGCAGGCAGGCAGGCAGGCAGGCAGGCAGGCGCGTGCATGGGTGAAGCGCGGCACCCGCTGGGCTTGGGATGCGTGGAGCAGGCTCTTGAGGCGCCCAGCGGCAGCCGCCGGCGTCTACGGCCATACCACCCTGAACGCGCCCGATCTCGTCTGATCTCGGAAGCTAAGCAGGGTCGGGCCTGGTTAGTACTTGGATGGGAGACCGCCTGGGAATACCGGGTGCTGTAGGCTTTTGCCTTTTGCCTGTTGCCTGTTGCCTCTGGCCTCCTTGACCTCTCCTTTGGCGCCCGCCGCCCCTCCCCCTCCCTCCGTGTGTCCCTCTCTCCCCGGGGAGGGGAGCGCGGCTCCGGGGGCCAAACACACCCCGGCGGCCACTGCTCCCTCAGCCCCTCCCGGGCCGGCAAAGCGGCCTGGCCTGGCCTAGCCTGGCCCCGCCCCGCCCCGCCCCGCCCCCCCCCGAGCCCGCACACCCCACGGCACTTCACAAGGGGTCCGCTCCCCGCTCCCCGCTCCCCGCACCGGGCGAAATCCCACTGCACCGGCTGGAAGCCACGCCCCAGCTTTGCACCTTTCCTGACACTGCACCCGCACGGAGGGGTGGGGGGGTGCGGCGAGGGCGGGACCGGGGGCTGGCGCCTGGGGACTGGAGGGTGGGGGCTGGGTGGGTGGATCCAAAAACACAGGAGCGGGCGGGGCAGCGAGACCCCAAACACAGACTCCGCCACAGGACTGGGCTCCCTGGGTCCCGGACCTCTTCCCTCCCTCCAGCCCCCATCCCCAGGGCCCCCGGCGTTTCGCGAGGCCCAGCTAGGGCTGCGGGCTCGCGCTGGTGATGTTCTGTGGGGGCGCTGGGGCCTCCGGGCTGGCTGCGCTCGCCCTGCGACTGGGGAGGAGGCGCTGAGAACCCGGCGGGAGGGGGGGCGCCCAGAAGGCACGGCCGGCCTGATGCCCCACGCTCGCTTCCACCCTCTTCCCAGTGAGCGGCCCGACGTGGTGCGGTGCGGTGCGGTGCGGTGCGGGATGGAAGCGGAGGCGGGCGTGGGGCCAAGCCGGGAGCAGTCTGCCAGAGTCCCGGGATCGGTGAAGGCCGGGGCTTGCGCCACAGCGCCTTGCCAGGGTCCTCTTGCGCCGCCTCCGCCACCCGCCCGGGGCCCGCGGCGGAGGGCGGCGGCAGCGAGGCAGGCAGCCAGGCAGGCAGGCAGGCAGGCAGGCAGGCAGGCAGGCGCGTGCATGGGTGAAGCGCGGCACCCGCTGGGCTTGGGATGCGTGGAGCAGGCTCTTGAGGCGCCCAGCGGCAGCCGCCGGCGTCTACGGCCATACCACCCTGAACGCGCCCGATCTCGTCTGATCTCGGAAGCTAAGCAGGGTCGGGCCTGGTTAGTACTTGGATGGGAGACCGCCTGGGAATACCGGGTGCTGTAGGCTTTTGCCTTTTGCCTGTTGCCTGTTGCCTCTGGCCTCCTTGACCTCTCCTTTGGCGCCCGCCGCCCCTCCCCCTCCCTCCGTGTGTCCCTCTCTCCCCGGGGAGGGGAGCGCGGCTCCGGGAGCCAAACACACCCCGGCGGCCACTGCTCCCTCAGCCCCTCCCGGGCCGGCAAAGCGGCCTGGCCTGGCCTAGCCTGGCCCCGCCCCGCCCCGCCCCGCCCCCCCCCCGAGCCCGCACACCCCACGGCACTTCACAAGGGGTCCGCTCCCCGCTCCCCGCTCCCCGCACCGGGCGAAATCCCACTGCACCGGCTGGAAGCCACGCCCCAGCTTTGCACCTTTCCTGACACTGCACCCGCACGGAGGGGTGGGGGGGTGCGGCGAGGGCGGGACCGGGGGCTGGCGCCTGGGGACTGGAGGGTGGGGGCTGGGTGGGTGGATCCAAAAACACAGGAGCGGGCGGGGCAGCGAGACCCCAAACACAGACTCCGCCACAGGACTGGGCTCCCTGGGTCCCGGACCTCTTCCCTCCCTCCAGCCCCCATCCCCAGGGCCCCCGGCGTTTCGCGAGGCCCAGCTAGGGCTGCGGGCTCGCGCTGGTGATGTTCTGTGGGGGCGCTGGGGCCTCCGGGCTGGCTGCGCTCGCCCTGCGACTGGGGAGGAGGCGCTGAGAACCCGGCGGGAGGGGGGGCGCCCAGAAGGCACGGCCGGCCTGATGCCCCACGCTCGCTTCCACCCTCTTCCCAGTGAGCGGCCCGACGTGGTGCGGTGCGGTGCGGTGCGGTGCGGTGCGGTGCGGTGCGGGATGGAAGCGGAGGCGGGCGTGGGGCCAAGCCGGGAGCAGTCTGCCAGAGTCCCGGGATCGGTGAAGGCCGGGGCTTGCGCCACAGCGCCTTGCCAGGGTCCTCTTGCGCCGCCTCCGCCACCCGCCCGGGGCCCGCGGCGGAGGGCGGCGGCAGCGAGGCAGGCAGCCAGGCAGGCAGGCAGGCAGGCAGGCAGGCAGGCGCGTGCATGGGTGAAGCGCGGCACCCGCTGGGCTTGGGATGCGTGGAGCAGGCTCTTGAGGCGCCCAGCGGCAGCCGCCGGCGTCTACGGCCATACCACCCTGAACGCGCCCGATCTCGTCTGATCTCGGAAGCTAAGCAGGGTCGGGCCTGGTTAGTACTTGGATGGGAGACCGCCTGGGAATACCGGGTGCTGTAGGCTTTTGCCTTTTGCCTGTTGCCTGTTGCCTCTGGCCTCCTTGACCTCTCCTTTGGCGCCCGCCGCCCCTCCCCCTCCCTCCGTGTGTCCCTCTCTCCCCGGGGAGGGGAGCGCGGCTCCGGGGGCCAAACACACCCCGGCGGCCACTGCTCCCTCAGCCCCTCCCGGGCCGGCAAAGCGGCCTGGCCTGGCCTAGCCTGGCCCCGCCCCGCCCCGCCCCGCCCCCCCCCGAGCCCGCACACCCCACGGCACTTCACAAGGGGTCCGCTCCCCGCTCCCCGCTCCCCGCACCGGGCGAAATCCCACTGCACCGGCTGGAAGCCACGCCCCAGCTTTGCACCTTTCCTGACACTGCACCCGCACGGAGGGGTGGGGGGGTGCGGCGAGGGCGGGACCGGGGGCTGGCGCCTGGGGACTGGAGGGTGGGGGCTGGGTGGGTGGATCCAAAAACACAGGAGCGGGCGGGGCAGCGAGACCCCAAACACAGACTCCGCCACAGGACTGGGCTCCCTGGGTCCCGGACCTCTTCCCTCCCTCCAGCCCCCATCCCCAGGGCCCCCGGCGTTTCGCGAGGCCCAGCTAGGGCTGCGGGCTCGCGCTGGTGATGTTCTGTGGGGGCGCTGGGGCCTCCGGGCTGGCTGCGCTCGCCCTGCGACTGGGGAGGAGGCGCTGAGAACCCGGCGGGAGGGGGGGCGCCCAGAAGGCACGGCCGGCCTGATGCCCCACGCTCGCTTCCACCCTCTTCCCAGTGAGCGGCCCGACGTGGTGCGGTGCGGTGCGGTGCGGTGCGGTGCGGTGCGGTGCGGGATGGAAGCGGAGGCGGGCGTGGGGCCAAGCCGGGAGCAGTCTGCCAGAGTCCCGGGATCGGTGAAGGCCGGGGCTTGCGCCACAGCGCCTTGCCAGGGTCCTCTTGCGCCGCCTCCGCCACCCGCCCGGGGCCCGCGGCGGAGGGCGGCGGCAGCGAGGCAGGCAGCCAGGCAGGCAGGCAGGCAGGCAGGCAGGCAGGCAGGCGCGTGCATGGGTGAAGCGCGGCACCCGCTGGGCTTGGGATGCGTGGAGCAGGCTCTTGAGGCGCCCAGCGGCAGCCGCCGGCGTCTACGGCCATACCACCCTGAACGCGCCCGATCTCGTCTGATCTCGGAAGCTAAGCAGGGTCGGGCCTGGTTAGTACTTGGATGGGAGACCGCCTGGGAATACCGGGTGCTGTAGGCTTTTGCCTTTTGCCTGTTGCCTGTTGCCTCTGGCCTCCTTGACCTCTCCTTTGGCGCCCGCCGCCCCTCCCCCTCCCTCCGTGTGTCCCTCTCTCCCCGGGGAGGGGAGCGCGGCTCCGGGGGCCAAACACACCCCGGCGGCCACTGCTCCCTCAGCCCCTCCCGGGCCGGCAAAGCGGCCTGGCCTGGCCTAGCCTGGCCCCGCCCCGCCCCGCCCCGCCCCCCCCCGAGCCCGCACACCCCACGGCACTTCACAAGGGGTCCGCTCCCCGCTCCCCGCTCCCCGCACCGGGCGAAATCCCACTGCACCGGCTGGAAGCCACGCCCCAGCTTTGCACCTTTCCTGACACTGCACCCGCACGGAGGGGTGGGGGGGTGCGGCGAGGGCGGGACCGGGGGCTGGCGCCTGGGGACTGGAGGGTGGGGGCTGGGTGGGTGGATCCAAAAACACAGGAGCGGGCGGGGCAGCGAGACCCCAAACACAGACTCCGCCACAGGACTGGGCTCCCTGGGTCCCGGACCTCTTCCCTCCCTCCAGCCCCCATCCCCAGGGCCCCCGGCGTTTCGCGAGGCCCAGCTAGGGCTGCGGGCTCGCGCTGGTGATGTTCTGTGGGGGCGCTGGGGCCTCCGGGCTGGCTGCGCTCGCCCTGCGACTGGGGAGGAGGCGCTGAGAACCCGGCGGGAGGGGGGGCGCCCAGAAGGCACGGCCGGCCTGATGCCCCACGCTCGCTTCCACCCTCTTCCCAGTGAGCGGCCCGACGTGGTGCGGTGCGGTGCGGTGCGGTGCGGTGCGGGATGGAAGCGGAGGCGGGCGTGGGGCCAAGCCGGGAGCAGTCTACCAGAGTCCCGGGATCGGTGAAGGCCGGGGCTTGCGCCACAGCGCCTTGCCAGGGTCCTCTTGCGCCGCCTCCGCCACCCGCCCGGGGCCCGCGGCGGAGGGCGGCGGCAGCGAGGCAGGCAGCCAGGCAGGCAGGCAGGCAGGCAGGCAGGCGCGTGCATGGGTGAAGCGCGGCACCCGCTGGGCTTGGGATGCGTGGAGCAGGCTCTTGAGGCGCCCAGCGGCAGCCGCCGGCGTCTACGGCCATACCACCCTGAACGCGCCCGATCTCGTCTGATCTCGGAAGCTAAGCAGGGTCGGGCCTGGTTAGTACTTGGATGGGAGACCGCCTGGGAATACCGGGTGCTGTAGGCTTTTGCCTTTTGCCTGTTGCCTGTTGCCTCTGGCCTCCTTGACCTCTCCTTTGGCGCCCGCCGCCCCTCCCCCTCCCTCCGTGTGTCCCTCTCTCCCCGGGGAGGGGAGCGCGGCTCCGGGGGCCAAACACACCCCGGCGGCCACTGCTCCCTCAGCCCCTCCCGGGCCGGCAAAGCGGCCTGGCCTGGCCTAGCCTGGCCCCGCCCCGCCCCGCCCCGCCCCCCCCCGAGCCCGCACACCCCACGGCACTTCACAAGGGGTCCGCTCCCCGCTCCCCGCTCCCCGCACCGGGCGAAATCCCACTGCACCGGCTGGAAGCCACGCCCCAGCTTTGCACCTTTCCTGACACTGCACCCGCACGGAGGGGTGGGGGGGTGCGGCGAGGGCGGGACCGGGGGCTGGCGCCTGGGGACTGGAGGGTGGGGGCTGGGTGGGTGGATCCAAAAACACAGGAGCGGGCGGGGCAGCGAGACCCCAAACACAGACTCCGCCACAGGACTGGGCTCCCTGGGTCCCGGACCTCTTCCCTCCCTCCAGCCCCCATCCCCAGGGCCCCCGGCGTTTCGCGAGGCCCAGCTAGGGCTGCGGGCTCGCGCTGGTGATGTTCTGTGGGGGCGCTGGGGCCTCCGGGCTGGCTGCGCTCGCCCTGCGACTGGGGAGGAGGCGCTGAGAACCCGGCGGGAGGGGGGGCGCCCAGAAGGCACGGCCGGCCTGATGCCCCACGCTCGCTTCCACCCTCTTCCCAGTGAGCGGCCCGACGTGGTGCGGTGCGGTGCGGTGCGGTGCGGTGCGGTGCGGTGCGGGATGGAAGCGGAGGCGGGCGTGGGGCCAAGCCGGGAGCAGTCTGCCAGAGTCCCGGGATCGGTGAAGGCCGGGGCTTGCGCCACAGCGCCTTGCCAGGGTCCTCTTGCGCCGCCTCCGCCACCCGCCCGGGGCCCGCGGCGGAGGGCGGCGGCAGCGAGGCAGGCAGCCAGGCAGGCAGGCAGGCAGGCAGGCAGGCAGGCAGGCGCGTGCATGGGTGAAGCGCGGCACCCGCTGGGCTTGGGATGCGTGGAGCAGGCTCTTGAGGCGCCCAGCGGCAGCCGCCGGCGTCTACGGCCATACCACCCTGAACGCGCCCGATCTCGTCTGATCTCGGAAGCTAAGCAGGGTCGGGCCTGGTTAGTACTTGGATGGGAGACCGCCTGGGAATACCGGGTGCTGTAGGCTTTTGCCTTTTGCCTGTTGCCTGTTGCCTCTGGCCTCCTTGACCTCTCCTTTGGCGCCCGCCGCCCCTCCCCCTCCCTCCGTGTGTCCCTCTCTCCCCGGGGAGGGGAGCGCGGCTCCGGGGGCCAAACACACCCCGGCGGCCACTGCTCCCTCAGCCCCTCCCGGGCCGGCAAAGCGGCCTGGCCTGGCCTAGCCTGGCCCCGCCCCGCCCCGCCCCGCCCCCCCCCGAGCCCGCACACCCCACGGCACTTCACAAGGGGTCCGCTCCCCGCTCCCCGCTCCCCGCACCGGGCGAAATCCCACTGCACCGGCTGGAAGCCACGCCCCAGCTTTGCACCTTTCCTGACACTGCACCCGCACGGAGGGGTGGGGGGGTGCGGCGAGGGCGGGACCGGGGGCTGGCGCCTGGGGACTGGAGGGTGGGGGCTGGGTGGGTGGATCCAAAAACACAGGAGCGGGCGGGGCAGCGAGACCCCAAACACAGACTCCGCCACAGGACTGGGCTCCCTGGGTCCCGGACCTCTTCCCTCCCTCCAGCCCCCATCCCCAGGGCCCCCGGCGTTTCGCGAGGCCCAGCTAGGGCTGCGGGCTCGCGCTGGTGATGTTCTGTGGGGGCGCTGGGGCCTCCGGGCTGGCTGCGCTCGCCCTGCGACTGGGGAGGAGGCGCTGAGAACCCGGCGGGAGGGGGGGCGCCCAGAAGGCACGGCCGGCCTGATGCCCCACGCTCGCTTCCACCCTCTTCCCAGTGAGCGGCCCGACGTGGTGCGGTGCGGTGCGGTGCGGTGCGGTGCGGTGCGGGATGGAAGCGGAGGCGGGCGTGGGGCCAAGCCGGGAGCAGTCTACCAGAGTCCCGGGATCGGTGAAGGCCGGGGCTTGCGCCACAGCGCCTTGCCAGGGTCCTCTTGCGCCGCCTCCGCCACCCGCCCGGGGCCCGCGGCGGAGGGCGGCGGCAGCGAGGCAGGCAGCCAGGCAGGCAGGCAGGCAGGCAGGCAGGCGCGTGCATGGGTGAAGCGCGGCACCCGCTGGGCTTGGGATGCGTGGAGCAGGCTCTTGAGGCGCCCAGCGGCAGCCGCCGGCGTCTACGGCCATACCACCCTGAACGCGCCCGATCTCGTCTGATCTCGGAAGCTAAGCAGGGTCGGGCCTGGTTAGTACTTGGATGGGAGACCGCCTGGGAATACCGGGTGCTGTAGGCTTTTGCCTTTTGCCTGTTGCCTGTTGCCTCTGGCCTCCTTGACCTCTCCTTTGGCGCCCGCCGCCCCTCCCCCTCCCTCCGTGTGTCCCTCTCTCCCCGGGGAGGGGAGCGCGGCTCCGGGGGCCAAACACACCCCGGCGGCCACTGCTCCCTCAGCCCCTCCCGGGCCGGCAAAGCGGCCTGGCCTGGCCTAGCCTGGCCCCGCCCCGCCCCGCCCCGCCCCCCCCCGAGCCCGCACACCCCACGGCACTTCACAAGGGGTCCGCTCCCCGCTCCCCGCTCCCCGCACCGGGCGAAATCCCACTGCACCGGCTGGAAGCCACGCCCCAGCTTTGCACCTTTCCTGACACTGCACCCGCACGGAGGGGTGGGGGGGTGCGGCGAGGGCGGGACCGGGGGCTGGCGCCTGGGGACTGGAGGGTGGGGGCTGGGTGGGTGGATCCAAAAACACAGGAGCGGGCGGGGCAGCGAGACCCCAAACACAGACTCCGCCACAGGACTGGGCTCCCTGGGTCCCGGACCTCTTCCCTCCCTCCAGCCCCCATCCCCAGGGCCCCCGGCGTTTCGCGAGGCCCAGCTAGGGCTGCGGGCTCGCGCTGGTGATGTTCTGTGGGGGCGCTGGGGCCTCCGGGCTGGCTGCGCTCGCCCTGCGACTGGGGAGGAGGCGCTGAGAACCCGGCGGGAGGGGGGGCGCCCAGAAGGCACGGCCGGCCTGATGCCCCACGCTCGCTTCCACCCTCTTCCCAGTGAGCGGCCCGACGTGGTGCGGTGCGGTGCGGTGCGGTGCGGTGCGGTGCGGGATGGAAGCGGAGGCGGGCGTGGGGCCAAGCCGGGAGCAGTCTGCCAGAGTCCCGGGATCGGTGAAGGCCGGGGCTTGCGCCACAGCGCCTTGCCAGGGTCCTCTTGCGCCGCCTCCGCCACCCGCCCGGGGCCCGCGGCGGAGGGCGGCGGCAGCGAGGCAGGCAGCCAGGCAGGCAGGCAGGCAGGCAGGCAGGCAGGCGCGTGCATGGGTGAAGCGCGGCACCCGCTGGGCTTGGGATGCGTGGAGCAGGCTCTTGAGGCGCCCAGCGGCAGCCGCCGGCGTCTACGGCCATACCACCCTGAACGCGCCCGATCTCGTCTGATCTCGGAAGCTAAGCAGGGTCGGGCCTGGTTAGTACTTGGATGGGAGACCGCCTGGGAATACCGGGTGCTGTAGGCTTTTGCCTTTTGCCTGTTGCCTGTTGCCTCTGGCCTCCTTGACCTCTCCTTTGGCGCCCGCCGCCCCTCCCCCTCCCTCCGTGTGTCCCTCTCTCCCCGGGGAGGGGAGCGCGGCTCCGGGGGCCAAACACACCCCGGCGGCCACTGCTCCCTCAGCCCCTCCCGGGCCGGCAAAGCGGCCTGGCCTGGCCTAGCCTGGCCCCGCCCCGCCCCGCCCCGCCCCCCCCCGAGCCCGCACACCCCACGGCACTTCACAAGGGGTCCGCTCCCCGCTCCCCGCTCCCCGCACCGGGCGAAATCCCACTGCACCGGCTGGAAGCCACGCCCCAGCTTTGCACCTTTCCTGACACTGCACCCGCACGGAGGGGTGGGGGGGTGCGGCGAGGGCGGGACCGGGGGCTGGCGCCTGGGGACTGGAGGGTGGGGGCTGGGTGGGTGGATCCAAAAACACAGGAGCGGGCGGGGCAGCGAGACCCCAAACACAGACTCCGCCACAGGACTGGGCTCCCTGGGTCCCGGACCTCTTCCCTCCCTCCAGCCCCCATCCCCAGGGCCCCCGGCGTTTCGCGAGGCCCAGCTAGGGCTGCGGGCTCGCGCTGGTGATGTTCTGTGGGGGCGCTGGGGCCTCCGGGCTGGCTGCGCTCGCCCTGCGACTGGGGAGGAGGCGCTGAGAACCCGGCGGGGGGGGGGCGCCCAGAAGGCACGGCCGGCCTGATGCCCCACGCTCGCTTCCACCCTCTTCCCAGTGAGCGGCCCGACGTGGTGCGGTGCGGTGCGGTGCGGGATGGAAGCGGAGGCGGGCGTGGGGCCAAGCCGGGAGCAGTCTGCCAGAGTCCCGGGATCGGTGAAGGCCGGGGCTTGCGCCACAGCGCCTTGCCAGGGTCCTCTTGCGCCGCCTCCGCCACCCGCCCGGGGCCCGCGGCGGAGGGCGGCGGCAGCGAGGCAGGCAGCCAGGCAGGCAGGCAGGCAGGCAGGCGCGTGCATGGGTGAAGCGCGGCACCCGCTGGGCTTGGGATGCGTGGAGCAGGCTCTTGAGGCGCCCAGCGGCAGCCGCCGGCGTCTACGGCCATACCACCCTGAACGCGCCCGATCTCGTCTGATCTCGGAAGCTAAGCAGGGTCGGGCCTGGTTAGTACTTGGATGGGAGACCGCCTGGGAATACCGGGTGCTGTAGGCTTTTGCCTTTTGCCTGTTGCCTGTTGCCTCTGGCCTCCTTGACCTCTCCTTTGGCGCCCGCCGCCCCTCCCCCTCCCTCCGTGTGTCCCTCTCTCCCCGGGGAGGGGAGCGCGGCTCCGGGGGCCAAACACACCCCGGCGGCCACTGCTCCCTCAGCCCCTCCCGGGCCGGCAAAGCGGCCTGGCCTGGCCTAGCCTGGCCCCGCCCCGCCCCGCCCCGCCCCCCCCCCGAGCCCGCACACCCCACGGCACTTCACAAAGGGTCCGCTCCCCGCTCCCTGCTCCCCGCACCGGGCGAAATCCCACTGCACCGGCTGGAAGCCACGCCCCAGCTTTGCACCTTTCCTGACACTGCACCCGCACGGAGGGGTGGGGGGGTGCGGCGAGGGCGGGACCGGGGGCTGGCGCCTGGGGACTGGAGGGTGGGGGCTGGGTGGGTGGATCCAAAAACACAGGAGCGGGCGGGGCAGCGAGACCCCAAACACAGACTCCGCCACAGGACTGGGCTCCCTGGGTCCCGGACCTCTTCCCTCCCTCCAGCCCCCATCCCCAGGGCCCCCGGCGTTTCGCGAGGCCCAGCTAGGGCTGCGGGCTCGCGCTGGTGATGTTCTGTGGGGGCGCTGGGGCCTCCGGGCTGGCTGCGCTCGCCCTGCGACTGGGGAGGAGGCGCTGAGAACCCGGCGGGAGGGGGGGCGCCCAGAAGGCACGGCCGGCCTGATGCCCCACGCTCGCTTCCACCCTCTTCCCAGTGAGCGGCCCGACGTGGTGCGGTGCGGTGCGGTGCGGTGCGGTGCGGGATGGAAGCGGAGGCGGGCGTGGGGCCAAGCCGGGAGCAGTCTGCCAGAGTCCCAGGATCGGTGAAGGCCGGGGCTTGCGCCACAGCGCCTTGCCAGGGTCCTCTTGCGCCGCCTCCGCCACCCGCCCGGGGCCCGCGGCGGAGGGCGGCGGCAGCGAGGCAGGCAGCCAGGCAGGCAGGCAGGCAGGCAGGCAGGCGCGTGCATGGGTGAAGCGCGGCACCCGCTGGGCTTGGGATGCGTGGAGCAGGCTCTTGAGGCGCCCAGCGGCAGCCGCCGGCGTCTACGGCCATACCACCCTGAACGCGCCCGATCTCGTCTGATCTCGGAAGCTAAGCAGGGTCGGGCCTGGTTAGTACTTGGATGGGAGACCGCCTGGGAATACCGGGTGCTGTAGGCTTTTGCCTTTTGCCTGTTGCCTGTTGCCTCTGGCCTCCTTGACCTCTCCTTTGGCGCCCGCCGCCCCTCCCCCTCCCTCCGTGTGTCCCTCTCTCCCCGGGGAGGGGAGCGCGGCTCCGGGGGCCAAACACACCCCGGCGGCCACTGCTCCCTCAGCCCCTCCCGGGCCGGCAAAGCGGCCTGGCCTGGCCTAGCCTGGCCCCGCCCCGCCCCGCCCCGCCCCCCCCCCGAGCCCGCACACCCCACGGCACTTCACAAGGGGTCCGCTCCCCGCTCCCTGCTCCCCGCACCGGGCGAAATCCCACTGCACCGGCTGGAAGCCACGCCCCAGCTTTGCACCTTTCCTGACACTGCACCCGCACGGAGGGGTGGGGGGGTGCGGCGAGGGCGGGACCGGGGGCTGGCGCCTGGGGACTGGAGGGTGGGGGCTGGGTGGGTGGATCCAAAAACACAGGAGCGGGCGGGGCAGCGAGACCCCAAACACAGACTCCGCCACAGGACTGGGCTCCCTGGGTCCCGGACCTCTTCCCTCCCTCCAGCCCCCATCCCCAGGGCCCCCGGCGTTTCGCGAGGCCCAGCTAGGGCTGCGGGCTCGCGCTGGTGATGTTCTGTGGGGGCGCTGGGGCCTCCGGGCTGGCTGCGCTCGCCCTGCGACTGGGGAGGAGGCGCTGAGAACCCGGCGGGAGGGGGGGCGCCCAGAAGGCACGGCCGGCCTGATGCCCCACGCTCGCTTCCACCCTCTTCCCAGTGAGCGGCCCGACGTGGTGCGGTGCGGTGCGGTGCGGTGCGGTGCGGTGCGGGATGGAAGCGGAGGCGGGCGTGGGGCCAAGCCGGGAGCAGTCTGCCAGAGTCCCGGGATCGGTGAAGGCCGGGGCTTGCGCCACAGCGCCTTGCCAGGGTCCTCTTGCGCCGCCTCCGCCACCCGCCCGGGGCCCGCGGCGGAGGGCGGCGGCAGCGAGGCAGGCAGCCAGGCAGGCAGGCAGGCAGGCAGGCAGGCGCGTGCATGGGTGAAGCGCGGCACCCGCTGGGCTTGGGATGCGTGGAGCAGGCTCTTGAGGCGCCCAGCGGCAGCCGCCGGCGTCTACGGCCATACCACCCTGAACGCGCCCGATCTCGTCTGATCTCGGAAGCTAAGCAGGGTCGGGCCTGGTTAGTACTTGGATGGGAGACCGCCTGGGAATACCGGGTGCTGTAGGCTTTTGCCTTTTGCCTGTTGCCTGTTGCCTCTGGCCTCCTTGACCTCTCCTTTGGCGCCCGCCGCCCCTCCCCCTCCCTCCGTGTGTCCCTCTCTCCCCGGGGAGGGGAGCGCGGCTCCGGGGGCCAAACACACCCCGGCGGCCACTGCTCCCTCAGCCCCTCCCGGGCCGGCAAAGCGGCCTGGCCTGGCCTAGCCTGGCCCCGCCCCGCCCCGCCCCGCCCCCCCCCGAGCCCGCACACCCCACGGCACTTCACAAGGGGTCCGCTCCCCGCTCCCCGCTCCCCGCACCGGGCGAAATCCCACTGCACCGGCTGGAAGCCACGCCCCAGCTTTGCACCTTTCCTGACACTGCACCCGCACGGAGGGGTGGGGGGGTGCGGCGAGGGCGGGACCGGGGGCTGGCGCCTGGGGACTGGAGGGTGGGGGCTGGGTGGGTGGATCCAAAAACACAGGAGCGGGCGGGGCAGCGAGACCCCAAACACAGACTCCGCCACAGGACTGGGCTCCCTGGGTCCCGGACCTCTTCCCTCCCTCCAGCCCCCATCCCCAGGGCCCCCGGCGTTTCGCGAGGCCCAGCTAGGGCTGCGGGCTCGCGCTGGTGATGTTCTGTGGGGGCGCTGGGGCCTCCGGGCTGGCTGCGCTCGCCCTGCGACTGGGGAGGAGGCGCTGAGAACCCGGCGGGAGGGGGGGCGCCCAGAAGGCACGGCCGGCCTGATGCCCCACGCTCGCTTCCACCCTCTTCCCAGTGAGCGGCCCGACGTGGTGCGGTGCGGTGCGGTGCGGTGCGGTGCGGTGCGGTGCGGGATGGAAGCGGAGGCGGGCGTGGGGCCAAGCCGGGAGCAGTCTGCCAGAGTCCCGGGATCGGTGAAGGCCGGGGCTTGCGCCACAGCGCCTTGCCAGGGTCCTCTTGCGCCGCCTCCGCCACCCGCCCGGGGCCCGCGGCGGAGGGCGGCGGCAGCGAGGCAGGCAGCCAGGCAGGCAGGCAGGCAGGCAGGCAGGCAGGCGCGTGCATGGGTGAAGCGCGGCACCCGCTGGGCTTGGGATGCGTGGAGCAGGCTCTTGAGGCGCCCAGCGGCAGCCGCCGGCGTCTACGGCCATACCACCCTGAACGCGCCCGATCTCGTCTGATCTCGGAAGCTAAGCAGGGTCGGGCCTGGTTAGTACTTGGATGGGAGACCGCCTGGGAATACCGGGTGCTGTAGGCTTTTGCCTTTTGCCTGTTGCCTGTTGCCTCTGGCCTCCTTGACCTCTCCTTTGGCGCCCGCCGCCCCTCCCCCTCCCTCCGTGTGTCCCTCTCTCCCCGGGGAGGGGAGCGCGGCTCCGGGGGCCAAACACACCCCGGCGGCCACTGCTCCCTCAGCCCCTCCCGGGCCGGCAAAGCGGCCTGGCCTGGCCTAGCCTGGCCCCGCCCCGCCCCGCCCCGCCCCCCCCCGAGCCCGCACACCCCACGGCACTTCACAAGGGGTCCGCTCCCCGCTCCCCGCTCCCCGCACCGGGCGAAATCCCACTGCACCGGCTGGAAGCCACGCCCCAGCTTTGCACCTTTCCTGACACTGCACCCGCACGGAGGGGTGGGGGGGTGCGGCGAGGGCGGGACCGGGGGCTGGCGCCTGGGGACTGGAGGGTGGGGGCTGGGTGGGTGGATCCAAAAACACAGGAGCGGGCGGGGCAGCGAGACCCCAAACACAGACTCCGCCACAGGACTGGGCTCCCTGGGTCCCGGACCTCTTCCCTCCCTCCAGCCCCCATCCCCAGGGCCCCCGGCGTTTCGCGAGGCCCAGCTAGGGCTGCGGGCTCGCGCTGGTGATGTTCTGTGGGGGCGCTGGGGCCTCCGGGCTGGCTGCGCTCGCCCTGCGACTGGGGAGGAGGCGCTGAGAACCCGGCGGGAGGGGGGGCGCCCAGAAGGCACGGCCGGCCTGATGCCCCACGCTCGCTTCCACCCTCTTCCCAGTGAGCGGCCCGACGTGGTGCGGTGCGGTGCGGTGCGGTGCGGTGCGGGATGGAAGCGGAGGCGGGCGTGGGGCCAAGCCGGGAGCAGTCTGCCAGAGTCCCGGGATCGGTGAAGGCCGGGGCTTGCGCCACAGCGCCTTGCCAGGGTCCTCTTGCGCCGCCTCCGCCACCCGCCCGGGGCCCGCGGCGGAGGGCGGCGGCAGCGAGGCAGGCAGCCAGGCAGGCAGGCAGGCAGGCAGGCAGGCGCGTGCATGGGTGAAGCGCGGCACCCGCTGGGCTTGGGATGCGTGGAGCAGGCTCTTGAGGCGCCCAGCGGCAGCCGCCGGCGTCTACGGCCATACCACCCTGAACGCGCCCGATCTCGTCTGATCTCGGAAGCTAAGCAGGGTCGGGCCTGGTTAGTACTTGGATGGGAGACCGCCTGGGAATACCGGGTGCTGTAGGCTTTTGCCTTTTGCCTGTTGCCTGTTGCCTCTGGCCTCCTTGACCTCTCCTTTGGCGCCCGCCGCCCCTCCCCCTCCCTCCGTGTGTCCCTCTCTCCCCGGGGAGGGGAGCGCGGCTCCGGGGGCCAAACACACCCCGGCGGCCACTGCTCCCTCAGCCCCTCCCGGGCCGGCAAAGCGGCCTGGCCTGGCCTAGCCTGGCCCCGCCCCGCCCCGCCCCGCCCCCCCCCGAGCCCGCACACCCCACGGCACTTCACAAGGGGTCCGCTCCCCGCTCCCCGCTCCCCGCACCGGGCGAAATCCCACTGCACCGGCTGGAAGCCACGCCCCAGCTTTGCACCTTTCCTGACACTGCACCCGCACGGAGGGGTGGGGGGGTGCGGCGAGGGCGGGACCGGGGGCTGGCGCCTGGGGACTGGAGGGTGGGGGCTGGGTGGGTGGATCCAAAAACACAGGAGCGGGCGGGGCAGCGAGACCCCAAACACAGACTCCGCCACAGGACTGGGCTCCCTGGGTCCCGGACCTCTTCCCTCCCTCCAGCCCCCATCCCCAGGGCCCCCGGCGTTTCGCGAGGCCCAGCTAGGGCTGCGGGCTCGCGCTGGTGATGTTCTGTGGGGGCGCTGGGGCCTCCGGGCTGGCTGCGCTCGCCCTGCGACTGGGGAGGAGGCGCTGAGAACCCGGCGGGAGGGGGGGCGCCCAGAAGGCACGGCCGGCCTGATGCCCCACGCTCGCTTCCACCCTCTTCCCAGTGAGCGGCCCGACGTGGTGCGGTGCGGTGCGGTGCGGTGCGGTGCGGTGCGGTGCGGTGCGGGATGGAAGCGGAGGCGGGCGTGGGGCCAAGCCGGGAGCAGTCTGCCAGAGTCCCGGGATCGGTGAAGGCCGGGGCTTGCGCCACAGCGCCTTGCCAGGGTCCTCTTGCGCCGCCTCCGCCACCCGCCCGGGGCCCGCGGCGGAGGGCGGCGGCAGCGAGGCAGGCAGCCAGGCAGGCAGGCAGGCAGGCAGGCAGGCGCGTGCATGGGTGAAGCGCGGCACCCGCTGGGCTTGGGATGCGTGGAGCAGGCTCTTGAGGCGCCCAGCGGCAGCCGCCGGCGTCTACGGCCATACCACCCTGAACGCGCCCGATCTCGTCTGATCTCGGAAGCTAAGCAGGGTCGGGCCTGGTTAGTACTTGGATGGGAGACCGCCTGGGAATACCGGGTGCTGTAGGCTTTTGCCTTTTGCCTGTTGCCTGTTGCCTCTGGCCTCCTTGACCTCTCCTTTGGCGCCCGCCGCCCCTCCCCCTCCCTCCGTGTGTCCCTCTCTCCCCGGGGAGGGGAGCGCGGCTCCGGGGGCCAAACACACCCCGGCGGCCACTGCTCCCTCAGCCCCTCCCGGGCCGGCAAAGCGGCCTGGCCTGGCCTAGCCTGGCCCCGCCCCGCCCCGCCCCGCCCCCCCCCGAGCCCGCACACCCCACGGCACTTCACAAGGGGTCCGCTCCCCGCTCCCCGCTCCCCGCACCGGGCGAAATCCCACTGCACCGGCTGGAAGCCACGCCCCAGCTTTGCACCTTTCCTGACACTGCACCCGCACGGAGGGGTGGGGGGGTGCGGCGAGGGCGGGACCGGGGGCTGGCGCCTGGGGACTGGAGGGTGGGGGCTGGGTGGGTGGATCCAAAAACACAGGAGCGGGCGGGGCAGCGAGACCCCAAACACAGACTCCGCCACAGGACTGGGCTCCCTGGGTCCCGGACCTCTTCCCTCCCTCCAGCCCCCATCCCCAGGGCCCCCGGCGTTTCGCGAGGCCCAGCTAGGGCTGCGGGCTCGCGCTGGTGATGTTCTGTGGGGGCGCTGGGGCCTCCGGGCTGGCTGCGCTCGCCCTGCGACTGGGGAGGAGGCGCTGAGAACCCGGCGGGAGGGGGGGCGCCCAGAAGGCACGGCCGGCCTGATGCCCCACGCTCGCTTCCACCCTCTTCCCAGTGAGCGGCCCGACGTGGTGCGGTGCGGTGCGGTGCGGTGCGGTGCGGGATGGAAGCGGAGGCGGGCGTGGGGCCAAGCCGGGAGCAGTCTGCCAGAGTCCCGGGATCGGTGAAGGCCGGGGCTTGCGCCACAGCGCCTTGCCAGGGTCCTCTTGCGCCGCCTCCGCCACCCGCCCGGGGCCCGCGGCGGAGGGCGGCGGCAGCGAGGCAGGCAGCCAGGCAGGCAGGCAGGCAGGCAGGCAGGCGCGTGCATGGGTGAAGCGCGGCACCCGCTGGGCTTGGGATGCGTGGAGCAGGCTCTTGAGGCGCCCAGCGGCAGCCGCCGGCGTCTACGGCCATACCACCCTGAACGCGCCCGATCTCGTCTGATCTCGGAAGCTAAGCAGGGTCGGGCCTGGTTAGTACTTGGATGGGAGACCGCCTGGGAATACCGGGTGCTGTAGGCTTTTGCCTTTTGCCTGTTGCCTGTTGCCTCTGGCCTCCTTGACCTCTCCTTTGGCGCCCGCCGCCCCTCCCCCTCCCTCCGTGTGTCCCTCTCTCCCCGGGGAGGGGAGCGCGGCTCCGGGGGCCAAACACACCCCGGCGGCCACTGCTCCCTCAGCCCCTCCCGGGCCGGCAAAGCGGCCTGGCCTGGCCTAGCCTGGCCCCGCCCCGCCCCGCCCCGCCCCCCCCCGAGCCCGCACACCCCACGGCACTTCACAAGGGGTCCGCTCCCCGCTCCCCGCTCCCCGCACCGGGCGAAATCCCACTGCACCGGCTGGAAGCCACGCCCCAGCTTTGCACCTTTCCTGACACTGCACCCGCACGGAGGGGTGGGGGGGTGCGGCGAGGGCGGGACCGGGGGCTGGCGCCTGGGGACTGGAGGGTGGGGGCTGGGTGGGTGGATCCAAAAACACAGGAGCGGGCGGGGCAGCGAGACCCCAAACACAGACTCCGCCACAGGACTGGGCTCCCTGGGTCCCGGACCTCTTCCCTCCCTCCAGCCCCCATCCCCAGGGCCCCCGGCGTTTCGCGAGGCCCAGCTAGGGCTGCGGGCTCGCGCTGGTGATGTTCTGTGGGGGCGCTGGGGCCTCCGGGCTGGCTGCGCTCGCCCTGCGACTGGGGAGGAGGCGCTGAGAACCCGGCGGGAGGGGGGGCGCCCAGAAGGCACGGCCGGCCTGATGCCCCACGCTCGCTTCCACCCTCTTCCCAGTGAGCGGCCCGACGTGGTGCGGTGCGGTGCGGTGCGGTGCGGTGCGGTGCGGGATGGAAGCGGAGGCGGGCGTGGGGCCAAGCCGGGAGCAGTCTGCCAGAGTCCCGGGATCGGTGAAGGCCGGGGCTTGCGCCACAGCGCCTTGCCAGGGTCCTCTTGCGCCGCCTCCGCCACCCGCCCGGGGCCCGCGGCGGAGGGCGGCGGCAGCGAGGCAGGCAGCCAGGCAGGCAGGCAGGCAGGCAGGCAGGCGCGTGCATGGGTGAAGCGCGGCACCCGCTGGGCTTGGGATGCGTGGAGCAGGCTCTTGAGGCGCCCAGCGGCAGCCGCCGGCGTCTACGGCCATACCACCCTGAACGCGCCCGATCTCGTCTGATCTCGGAAGCTAAGCAGGGTCGGGCCTGGTTAGTACTTGGATGGGAGACCGCCTGGGAATACCGGGTGCTGTAGGCTTTTGCCTTTTGCCTGTTGCCTGTTGCCTCTGGCCTCCTTGACCTCTCCTTTGGCGCCCGCCGCCCCTCCCCCTCCCTCCGTGTGTCCCTCTCTCCCCGGGGAGGGGAGCGCGGCTCCGGGGGCCAAACACACCCCGGCGGCCACTGCTCCCTCAGCCCCTCCCGGGCCGGCAAAGCGGCCTGGCCTGGCCTAGCCTGGCCCCGCCCCGCCCCGCCCCGCCCCCCCCCGAGCCCGCACACCCCACGGCACTTCACAAGGGGTCCGCTCCCCGCTCCCCGCTCCCCGCACCGGGCGAAATCCCACTGCACCGGCTGGAAGCCACGCCCCAGCTTTGCACCTTTCCTGACACTGCACCCGCACGGAGGGGTGGGGGGGTGCGGCGAGGGCGGGACCGGGGGCTGGCGCCTGGGGACTGGAGGGTGGGGGCTGGGTGGGTGGATCCAAAAACACAGGAGCGGGCGGGGCAGCGAGACCCCAAACACAGACTCCGCCACAGGACTGGGCTCCCTGGGTCCCGGACCTCTTCCCTCCCTCCAGCCCCCATCCCCAGGGCCCCCGGCGTTTCGCGAGGCCCAGCTAGGGCTGCGGGCTCGCGCTGGTGATGTTCTGTGGGGGCGCTGGGGCCTCCGGGCTGGCTGCGCTCGCCCTGCGACTGGGGAGGAGGCGCTGAGAACCCGGCGGGGGGGGGGCGCCCAGAAGGCACGGCCGGCCTGATGCCCCACGCTCGCTTCCACCCTCTTCCCAGTGAGCGGCCCGACGTGGTGCGGTGCGGTGCGGTGCGGGATGGAAGCGGAGGCGGGCGTGGGGCCAAGCCGGGAGCAGTCTGCCAGAGTCCCGGGATCGGTGAAGGCCGGGGCTTGCGCCACAGCGCCTTGCCAGGGTCCTCTTGCGCCGCCTCCGCCACCCGCCCGGGGCCCGCGGCGGAGGGCGGCGGCAGCGAGGCAGGCAGCCAGGCAGGCAGGCAGGCAGGCAGGCGCGTGCATGGGTGAAGCGCGGCACCCGCTGGGCTTGGGATGCGTGGAGCAGGCTCTTGAGGCGCCCAGCGGCAGCCGCCGGCGTCTACGGCCATACCACCCTGAACGCGCCCGATCTCGTCTGATCTCGGAAGCTAAGCAGGGTCGGGCCTGGTTAGTACTTGGATGGGAGACCGCCTGGGAATACCGGGTGCTGTAGGCTTTTGCCTTTTGCCTGTTGCCTGTTGCCTCTGGCCTCCTTGACCTCTCCTTTGGCGCCCGCCGCCCCTCCCCCTCCCTCCGTGTGTCCCTCTCTCCCCGGGGAGGGGAGCGCGGCTCCGGGGGCCAAACACACCCCGGCGGCCACTGCTCCCTCAGCCCCTCCCGGGCCGGCAAAGCGGCCTGGCCTGGCCTAGCCTGGCCCCGCCCCGCCCCGCCCCGCCCCCCCCCCGAGCCCGCACACCCCACGGCACTTCACAAAGGGTCCGCTCCCCGCTCCCTGCTCCCCGCACCGGGCGAAATCCCACTGCACCGGCTGGAAGCCACGCCCCAGCTTTGCACCTTTCCTGACACTGCACCCGCACGGAGGGGTGGGGGGGTGCGGCGAGGGCGGGACCGGGGGCTGGCGCCTGGGGACTGGAGGGTGGGGGCTGGGTGGGTGGATCCAAAAACACAGGAGCGGGCGGGGCAGCGAGACCCCAAACACAGACTCCGCCACAGGACTGGGCTCCCTGGGTCCCGGACCTCTTCCCTCCCTCCAGCCCCCATCCCCAGGGCCCCCGGCGTTTCGCGAGGCCCAGCTAGGGCTGCGGGCTCGCGCTGGTGATGTTCTGTGGGGGCGCTGGGGCCTCCGGGCTGGCTGCGCTCGCCCTGCGACTGGGGAGGAGGCGCTGAGAACCCGGCGGGAGGGGGGGCGCCCAGAAGGCACGGCCGGCCTGATGCCCCACGCTCGCTTCCACCCTCTTCCCAGTGAGCGGCCCGACGTGGTGCGGTGCGGTGCGGTGCGGTGCGGTGCGGGATGGAAGCGGAGGCGGGCGTGGGGCCAAGCCGGGAGCAGTCTGCCAGAGTCCCAGGATCGGTGAAGGCCGGGGCTTGCGCCACAGCGCCTTGCCAGGGTCCTCTTGCGCCGCCTCCGCCACCCGCCCGGGGCCCGCGGCGGAGGGCGGCGGCAGCGAGGCAGGCAGCCAGGCAGGCAGGCAGGCAGGCAGGCAGGCGCGTGCATGGGTGAAGCGCGGCACCCGCTGGGCTTGGGATGCGTGGAGCAGGCTCTTGAGGCGCCCAGCGGCAGCCGCCGGCGTCTACGGCCATACCACCCTGAACGCGCCCGATCTCGTCTGATCTCGGAAGCTAAGCAGGGTCGGGCCTGGTTAGTACTTGGATGGGAGACCGCCTGGGAATACCGGGTGCTGTAGGCTTTTGCCTTTTGCCTGTTGCCTGTTGCCTCTGGCCTCCTTGACCTCTCCTTTGGCGCCCGCCGCCCCTCCCCCTCCCTCCGTGTGTCCCTCTCTCCCCGGGGAGGGGAGCGCGGCTCCGGGGGCCAAACACACCCCGGCGGCCACTGCTCCCTCAGCCCCTCCCGGGCCGGCAAAGCGGCCTGGCCTGGCCTAGCCTGGCCCCGCCCCGCCCCGCCCCGCCCCCCCCCCGAGCCCGCACACCCCACGGCACTTCACAAGGGGTCCGCTCCCCGCTCCCTGCTCCCCGCACCGGGCGAAATCCCACTGCACCGGCTGGAAGCCACGCCCCAGCTTTGCACCTTTCCTGACACTGCACCCGCACGGAGGGGTGGGGGGGTGCGGCGAGGGCGGGACCGGGGGCTGGCGCCTGGGGACTGGAGGGTGGGGGCTGGGTGGGTGGATCCAAAAACACAGGAGCGGGCGGGGCAGCGAGACCCCAAACACAGACTCCGCCACAGGACTGGGCTCCCTGGGTCCCGGACCTCTTCCCTCCCTCCAGCCCCCATCCCCAGGGCCCCCGGCGTTTCGCGAGGCCCAGCTAGGGCTGCGGGCTCGCGCTGGTGATGTTCTGTGGGGGCGCTGGGGCCTCCGGGCTGGCTGCGCTCGCCCTGCGACTGGGGAGGAGGCGCTGAGAACCCGGCGGGAGGGGGGGCGCCCAGAAGGCACGGCCGGCCTGATGCCCCACGCTCGCTTCCACCCTCTTCCCAGTGAGCGGCCCGACGTGGTGCGGTGCGGTGCGGTGCGGTGCGGTGCGGTGCGGGATGGAAGCGGAGGCGGGCGTGGGGCCAAGCCGGGAGCAGTCTGCCAGAGTCCCGGGATCGGTGAAGGCCGGGGCTTGCGCCACAGCGCCTTGCCAGGGTCCTCTTGCGCCGCCTCCGCCACCCGCCCGGGGCCCGCGGCGGAGGGCGGCGGCAGCGAGGCAGGCAGCCAGGCAGGCAGGCAGGCAGGCAGGCAGGCGCGTGCATGGGTGAAGCGCGGCACCCGCTGGGCTTGGGATGCGTGGAGCAGGCTCTTGAGGCGCCCAGCGGCAGCCGCCGGCGTCTACGGCCATACCACCCTGAACGCGCCCGATCTCGTCTGATCTCGGAAGCTAAGCAGGGTCGGGCCTGGTTAGTACTTGGATGGGAGACCGCCTGGGAATACCGGGTGCTGTAGGCTTTTGCCTTTTGCCTGTTGCCTGTTGCCTCTGGCCTCCTTGACCTCTCCTTTGGCGCCCGCCGCCCCTCCCCCTCCCTCCGTGTGTCCCTCTCTCCCCGGGGAGGGGAGCGCGGCTCCGGGGGCCAAACACACCCCGGCGGCCACTGCTCCCTCAGCCCCTCCCGGGCCGGCAAAGCGGCCTGGCCTGGCCTAGCCTGGCCCCGCCCCGCCCCGCCCCGCCCCCCCCCGAGCCCGCACACCCCACGGCACTTCACAAGGGGTCCGCTCCCCGCTCCCCGCTCCCCGCACCGGGCGAAATCCCACTGCACCGGCTGGAAGCCACGCCCCAGCTTTGCACCTTTCCTGACACTGCACCCGCACGGAGGGGTGGGGGGGTGCGGCGAGGGCGGGACCGGGGGCTGGCGCCTGGGGACTGGAGGGTGGGGGCTGGGTGGGTGGATCCAAAAACACAGGAGCGGGCGGGGCAGCGAGACCCCAAACACAGACTCCGCCACAGGACTGGGCTCCCTGGGTCCCGGACCTCTTCCCTCCCTCCAGCCCCCATCCCCAGGGCCCCCGGCGTTTCGCGAGGCCCAGCTAGGGCTGCGGGCTCGCGCTGGTGATGTTCTGTGGGGGCGCTGGGGCCTCCGGGCTGGCTGCGCTCGCCCTGCGACTGGGGAGGAGGCGCTGAGAACCCGGCGGGAGGGGGGGCGCCCAGAAGGCACGGCCGGCCTGATGCCCCACGCTCGCTTCCACCCTCTTCCCAGTGAGCGGCCCGACGTGGTGCGGTGCGGTGCGGTGCGGTGCGGTGCGGGATGGAAGCGGAGGCGGGCGTGGGGCCAAGCCGGGAGCAGTCTGCCAGAGTCCCGGGATCGGTGAAGGCCGGGGCTTGCGCCACAGCGCCTTGCCAGGGTCCTCTTGCGCCGCCTCCGCCACCCGCCCGGGGCCCGCGGCGGAGGGCGGCGGCAGCGAGGCAGGCAGCCAGGCAGGCAGGCAGGCAGGCAGGCAGGCGCGTGCATGGGTGAAGCGCGGCACCCGCTGGGCTTGGGATGCGTGGAGCAGGCTCTTGAGGCGCCCAGCGGCAGCCGCCGGCGTCTACGGCCATACCACCCTGAACGCGCCCGATCTCGTCTGATCTCGGAAGCTAAGCAGGGTCGGGCCTGGTTAGTACTTGGATGGGAGACCGCCTGGGAATACCGGGTGCTGTAGGCTTTTGCCTTTTGCCTGTTGCCTGTTGCCTCTGGCCTCCTTGACCTCTCCTTTGGCGCCCGCCGCCCCTCCCCCTCCCTCCGTGTGTCCCTCTCTCCCCGGGGAGGGGAGCGCGGCTCCGGGGGCCAAACACACCCCGGCGGCCACTGCTCCCTCAGCCCCTCCCGGGCCGGCAAAGCGGCCTGGCCTGGCCTAGCCTGGCCCCGCCCCGCCCCGCCCCGCCCCCCCCCCGAGCCCGCACACCCCACGGCACTTCACAAGGGGTCCGCTCCCCGCTCCCTGCTCCCCGCACCGGGCGAAATCCCACTGCACCGGCTGGAAGCCACGCCCCAGCTTTGCACCTTTCCTGACACTGCACCCGCACGGAGGGGTGGGGGGGTGCGGCGAGGGCGGGACCGGGGGCTGGCGCCTGGGGACTGGAGGGTGGGGGCTGGGTGGGTGGATCCAAAAACACAGGAGCGGGCGGGGCAGCGAGACCCCAAACACAGACTCCGCCACAGGACTGGGCTCCCTGGGTCCCGGACCTCTTCCCTCCCTCCAGCCCCCATCCCCAGGGCCCCCGGCGTTTCGCGAGGCCCAGCTAGGGCTGCGGGCTCGCGCTGGTGATGTTCTGTGGGGGCGCTGGGGCCTCCGGGCTGGCTGCGCTCGCCCTGCGACTGGGGAGGAGGCGCTGAGAACCCGGCGGGAGGGGGGGCGCCCAGAAGGCACGGCCGGCCTGATGCCCCACGCTCGCTTCCACCCTCTTCCCAGTGAGCGGCCCGACGTGGTGCGGTGCGGTGCGGTGCGGTGCGGTGCGGTGCGGGATGGAAGCGGAGGCGGGCGTGGGGCCAAGCCGGGAGCAGTCTGCCAGAGTCCCGGGATCGGTGAAGGCCGGGGCTTGCGCCACAGCGCCTTGCCAGGGTCCTCTTGCGCCGCCTCCGCCACCCGCCCGGGGCCCGCGGCGGAGGGCGGCGGCAGCGAGGCAGGCAGCCAGGCAGGCAGGCAGGCAGGCAGGCAGGCGCGTGCATGGGTGAAGCGCGGCACCCGCTGGGCTTGGGATGCGTGGAGCAGGCTCTTGAGGCGCCCAGCGGCAGCCGCCGGCGTCTACGGCCATACCACCCTGAACGCGCCCGATCTCGTCTGATCTCGGAAGCTAAGCAGGGTCGGGCCTGGTTAGTACTTGGATGGGAGACCGCCTGGGAATACCGGGTGCTGTAGGCTTTTGCCTTTTGCCTGTTGCCTGTTGCCTCTGGCCTCCTTGACCTCTCCTTTGGCGCCCGCCGCCCCTCCCCCTCCCTCCGTGTGTCCCTCTCTCCCCGGGGAGGGGAGCGCGGCTCCGGGGGCCAAACACACCCCGGCGGCCACTGCTCCCTCAGCCCCTCCCGGGCCGGCAAAGCGGCCTGGCCTGGCCTAGCCTGGCCCCGCCCCGCCCCGCCCCGCCCCCCCCCGAGCCCGCACACCCCACGGCACTTCACAAGGGGTCCGCTCCCCGCTCCCCGCTCCCCGCACCGGGCGAAATCCCACTGCACCGGCTGGAAGCCACGCCCCAGCTTTGCACCTTTCCTGACACTGCACCCGCACGGAGGGGTGGGGGGGTGCGGCGAGGGCGGGACCGGGGGCTGGCGCCTGGGGACTGGAGGGTGGGGGCTGGGTGGGTGGATCCAAAAACACAGGAGCGGGCGGGGCAGCGAGACCCCAAACACAGACTCCGCCACAGGACTGGGCTCCCTGGGTCCCGGACCTCTTCCCTCCCTCCAGCCCCCATCCCCAGGGCCCCCGGCGTTTCGCGAGGCCCAGCTAGGGCTGCGGGCTCGCGCTGGTGATGTTCTGTGGGGGCGCTGGGGCCTCCGGGCTGGCTGCGCTCGCCCTGCGACTGGGGAGGAGGCGCTGAGAACCCGGCGGGAGGGGGGGCGCCCAGAAGGCACGGCCGGCCTGATGCCCCACGCTCGCTTCCACCCTCTTCCCAGTGAGCGGCCCGACGTGGTGCGGTGCGGTGCGGTGCGGTGCGGTGCGGTGCGGTGCGGGATGGAAGCGGAGGCGGGCGTGGGGCCAAGCCGGGAGCAGTCTGCCAGAGTCCCGGGATCGGTGAAGGCCGGGGCTTGCGCCACAGCGCCTTGCCAGGGTCCTCTTGCGCCGCCTCCGCCACCCGCCCGGGGCCCGCGGCGGAGGGCGGCGGCAGCGAGGCAGGCAGCCAGGCAGGCAGGCAGGCAGGCAGGCAGGCAGGCGCGTGCATGGGTGAAGCGCGGCACCCGCTGGGCTTGGGATGCGTGGAGCAGGCTCTTGAGGCGCCCAGCGGCAGCCGCCGGCGTCTACGGCCATACCACCCTGAACGCGCCCGATCTCGTCTGATCTCGGAAGCTAAGCAGGGTCGGGCCTGGTTAGTACTTGGATGGGAGACCGCCTGGGAATACCGGGTGCTGTAGGCTTTTGCCTTTTGCCTGTTGCCTGTTGCCTCTGGCCTCCTTGACCTCTCCTTTGGCGCCCGCCGCCCCTCCCCCTCCCTCCGTGTGTCCCTCTCTCCCCGGGGAGGGGAGCGCGGCTCCGGGGGCCAAACACACCCCGGCGGCCACTGCTCCCTCAGCCCCTCCCGGGCCGGCAAAGCGGCCTGGCCTGGCCTAGCCTGGCCCCGCCCCGCCCCGCCCCGCCCCCCCCCCCGAGCCCGCACACCCCACGGCACTTCACAAGGGGTCCGCTCCCCGCTCCCCGCTCCCCGCACCGGGCGAAATCCCACTGCACCGGCTGGAAGCCACGCCCCAGCTTTGCACCTTTCCTGACACTGCACCCGCACGGAGGGGTGGGGGGGTGCGGCGAGGGCGGGACCGGGGGCTGGCGCCTGGGGACTGGAGGGTGGGGGCTGGGTGGGTGGATCCAAAAACACAGGAGCGGGCGGGGCAGCGAGACCCCAAACACAGACTCCGCCACAGGACTGGGCTCCCTGGGTCCCGGACCTCTTCCCTCCCTCCAGCCCCCATCCCCAGGGCCCCCGGCGTTTCGCGAGGCCCAGCTAGGGCTGCGGGCTCGCGCTGGTGATGTTCTGTGGGGGCGCTGGGGCCTCCGGGCTGGCTGCGCTCGCCCTGCGACTGGGGAGGAGGCGCTGAGAACCCGGCGGGAGGGGGGGCGCCCAGAAGGCACGGCCGGCCTGATGCCCCACGCTCGCTTCCACCCTCTTCCCAGTGAGCGGCCCGACGTGGTGCGGTGCGGTGCGGTGCGGTGCGGTGCGGGATGGAAGCGGAGGCGGGCGTGGGGCCAAGCCGGGAGCAGTCTGCCAGAGTCCCGGGATCGGTGAAGGCCGGGGCTTGCGCCACAGCGCCTTGCCAGGGTCCTCTTGCGCCGCCTCCGCCACCCGCCCGGGGCCCGCGGCGGAGGGCGGCGGCAGCGAGGCAGGCAGCCAGGCAGGCAGGCAGGCAGGCAGGCAGGCAGGCGCGTGCATGGGTGAAGCGCGGCACCCGCTGGGCTTGGGATGCGTGGAGCAGGCTCTTGAGGCGCCCAGCGGCAGCCGCCGGCGTCTACGGCCATACCACCCTGAACGCGCCCGATCTCGTCTGATCTCGGAAGCTAAGCAGGGTCGGGCCTGGTTAGTACTTGGATGGGAGACCGCCTGGGAATACCGGGTGCTGTAGGCTTTTGCCTTTTGCCTGTTGCCTGTTGCCTCTGGCCTCCTTGACCTCTCCTTTGGCGCCCGCCGCCCCTCCCCCTCCCTCCGTGTGTCCCTCTCTCCCCGGGGAGGGGAGCGCGGCTCCGGGGGCCAAACACACCCCGGCGGCCACTGCTCCCTCAGCCCCTCCCGGGCCGGCAAAGCGGCCTGGCCTGGCCTAGCCTGGCCCCGCCCCGCCCCGCCCCGCCCCCCCCCGAGCCCGCACACCCCACGGCACTTCACAAGGGGTCCGCTCCCCGCTCCCCGCTCCCCGCACCGGGCGAAATCCCACTGCACCGGCTGGAAGCCACGCCCCAGCTTTGCACCTTTCCTGACACTGCACCCGCACGGAGGGGTGGGGGGGTGCGGCGAGGGCGGGACCGGGGGCTGGCGCCTGGGGACTGGAGGGTGGGGGCTGGGTGGGTGGATCCAAAAACACAGGAGCGGGCGGGGCAGCGAGACCCCAAACACAGACTCCGCCACAGGACTGGGCTCCCTGGGTCCCGGACCTCTTCCCTCCCTCCAGCCCCCATCCCCAGGGCCCCCGGCGTTTCGCGAGGCCCAGCTAGGGCTGCGGGCTCGCGCTGGTGATGTTCTGTGGGGGCGCTGGGGCCTCCGGGCTGGCTGCGCTCGCCCTGCGACTGGGGAGGAGGCGCTGAGAACCCGGCGGGAGGGGGGGCGCCCAGAAGGCACGGCCGGCCTGATGCCCCACGCTCGCTTCCACCCTCTTCCCAGTGAGCGGCCCGACGTGGTGCGGTGCGGTGCGGTGCGGTGCGGTGCGGGATGGAAGCGGAGGCGGGCGTGGGGCCAAGCCGGGAGCAGTCTGCCAGAGTCCCGGGATCGGTGAAGGCCGGGGCTTGCGCCACAGCGCCTTGCCAGGGTCCTCTTGCGCCGCCTCCGCCACCCGCCCGGGGCCCGCGGCGGAGGGCGGCGGCAGCGAGGCAGGCAGCCAGGCAGGCAGGCAGGCAGGCAGGCAGGCAGGCGCGTGCATGGGTGAAGCGCGGCACCCGCTGGGCTTGGGATGCGTGGAGCAGGCTCTTGAGGCGCCCAGCGGCAGCCGCCGGCGTCTACGGCCATACCACCCTGAACGCGCCCGATCTCGTCTGATCTCGGAAGCTAAGCAGGGTCGGGCCTGGTTAGTACTTGGATGGGAGACCGCCCGGGAATACCGGGTGCTGTAGGCTTTTGCCTTTTGCCTGTTGCCTGTTGCCTCTGGCCTCCTTGACCTCTCCTTTGGCGCCCGCCGCCCCTCCCCCTCCCTCCGTGTGTCCCTCTCTCCCCGGGGAGGGGAGCGCGGCTCCGGGAGCCAAACACACCCCGGCGGCCACTGCTCCCTCAGCCCCTCCCGGGCCGGCAAAGCGGCCTGGCCTGGCCTAGCCTGGCCCCGCCCCGCCCCGCCCCGCCCCCCCCCCGAGCCCGCACACCCCACGGCACTTCACAAGGGGTCCGCTCCCCGCTCCCCGCTCCCCGCACCGGGCGAAATCCCACTGCACCGGCTGGAAGCCACGCCCCAGCTTTGCACCTTTCCTGACACTGCACCCGCACGGAGGGGTGGGGGGGTGCGGCGAGGGCGGGACCGGGGGCTGGCGCCTGGGGACTGGAGGGTGGGGGCTGGGTGGGTGGATCCAAAAACACAGGAGCGGGCGGGGCAGCGAGACCCCAAACACAGACTCCGCCACAGGACTGGGCTCCCTGGGTCCCGGACCTCTTCCCTCCCTCCAGCCCCCATCCCCAGGGCCCCCGGCGTTTCGCGAGGCCCAGCTAGGGCTGCGGGCTCGCGCTGGTGATGTTCTGTGGGGGCGCTGGGGCCTCCGGGCTGGCTGCGCTCGCCCTGCGACTGGGGAGGAGGCGCTGAGAACCCGGCGGGAGGGGGGGCGCCCAGAAGGCACGGCCGGCCTGATGCCCCACGCTCGCTTCCACCCTCTTCCCAGTGAGCGGCCCGACGTGGTGCGGTGCGGTGCGGTGCGGTGCGGGATTGAAGCGGAGGCGGGCGTGGGGCCAAGCCGGGAGCAGTCTGCCAGAGTCCCGGGATCGGTGAAGGCCGGGGCTTGCGCCACAGCGCCTTGCCAGGGTCCTCTTGCGCCGCCTCCGCCACCCGCCCGGGGCCCGCGGCGGAGGGCGGCGGCAGCGAGGCAGGCAGCCAGGCAGGCAGGCAGGCAGGCAGGCAGGCAGGCGCGTGCATGGGTGAAGCGCGGCACCCGCTGGGCTTGGGATGCGTGGAGCAGGCTCTTGAGGCGCCCAGCGGCAGCCGCCGGCGTCTACGGCCATACCACCCTGAACGCGCCCGATCTCGTCTGATCTCGGAAGCTAAGCAGGGTCGGGCCTGGTTAGTACTTGGATGGGAGACCGCCCGGGAATACCGGGTGCTGTAGGCTTTTGCCTTTTGCCTGTTGCCTGTTGCCTCTGGCCTCCTTGACCTCTCCTTTGGCGCCCGCCGCCCCTCCCCCTCCCTCCGTGTGTCCCTCTCTCCCCGGGGAGGGGAGCGCGGCTCCGGGGGCCAAACACACCCCGGCGGCCACTGCTCCCTCAGCCCCTCCCGGGCCGGCAAAGCGGCCTGGCCTGGCCTAGCCTGGCCCCGCCCCGCCCCGCCCCGCCCCCCCCCGAGCCCGCACACCCCACGGCACTTCACAAGGGGTCCGCTCCCCGCTCCCCGCTCCCCGCACCGGGCGAAATCCCACTGCACCGGCTGGAAGCCACGCCCCAGCTTTGCACCTTTCCTGACACTGCACCCGCACGGAGGGGTGGGGGGGTGCGGCGAGGGCGGGACCGGGGGCTGGCGCCTGGGGACTGGAGGGTGGGGGCTGGGTGGGTGGATCCAAAAACACAGGAGCGGGCGGGGCAGCGAGACCCCAAACACAGACTCCGCCACAGGACTGGGCTCCCTGGGTCCCGGACCTCTTCCCTCCCTCCAGCCCCCATCCCCAGGGCCCCCGGCGTTTCGCGAGGCCCAGCTAGGGCTGCGGGCTCGCGCTGGTGATGTTCTGTGGGGGCGCTGGGGCCTCCGGGCTGGCTGCGCTCGCCCTGCGACTGGGGAGGAGGCGCTGAGAACCCGGCGGGGGGGGGGGCGCCCAGAAGGCACGGCCGGCCTGATGCCCCACGCTCGCTTCCACCCTCTTCCCAGTGAGCGGCCCGACGTGGTGCGGTGCGGTGCGGTGCGGGATGGAAGCGGAGGCGGGCGTGGGGCCAAGCCGGGAGCAGTCTGCCAGAGTCCCGGGATCGGTGAAGGCCGGGGCTTGCGCCACAGCGCCTTGCCAGGGTCCTCTTGCGCCGCCTCCGCCACCCGCCCGGGGCCCGCGGCGGAGGGCGGCGGCAGCGAGGCAGGCAGCCAGGCAGGCAGGCAGGCAGGCAGGCGCGTGCATGGGTGAAGCGCGGCACCCGCTGGGCTTGGGATGCGTGGAGCAGGCTCTTGAGGCGCCCAGCGGCAGCCGCCGGCGTCTACGGCCATACCACCCTGAACGCGCCCGATCTCGTCTGATCTCGGAAGCTAAGCAGGGTCGGGCCTGGTTAGTACTTGGATGGGAGACCGCCTGGGAATACCGGGTGCTGTAGGCTTTTGCCTTTTGCCTGTTGCCTGTTGCCTCTGGCCTCCTTGACCTCTCCTTTGGCGCCCGCCGCCCCTCCCCCTCCCTCCGTGTGTCCCTCTCTCCCCGGGGAGGGGAGCGCGGCTCCGGGGGCCAAACACACCCCGGCGGCCACTGCTCCCTCAGCCCCTCCCGGGCCGGCAAAGCGGCCTGGCCTGGCCTAGCCTGGCCCCGCCCCGCCCCGCCCCGCCCCCCCCCCGAGCCCGCACACCCCACGGCACTTCACAAAGGGTCCGCTCCCCGCTCCCTGCTCCCCGCACCGGGCGAAATCCCACTGCACCGGCTGGAAGCCACGCCCCAGCTTTGCACCTTTCCTGACACTGCACCCGCACGGAGGGGTGGGGGGGTGCGGCGAGGGCGGGACCGGGGGCTGGCGCCTGGGGACTGGAGGGTGGGGGCTGGGTGGGTGGATCCAAAAACACAGGAGCGGGCGGGGCAGCGAGACCCCAAACACAGACTCCGCCACAGGACTGGGCTCCCTGGGTCCCGGACCTCTTCCCTCCCTCCAGCCCCCATCCCCAGGGCCCCCGGCGTTTCGCGAGGCCCAGCTAGGGCTGCGGGCTCGCGCTGGTGATGTTCTGTGGGGGCGCTGGGGCCTCCGGGCTGGCTGCGCTCGCCCTGCGACTGGGGAGGAGGCGCTGAGAACCCGGCGGGAGGGGGGGCGCCCAGAAGGCACGGCCGGCCTGATGCCCCACGCTCGCTTCCACCCTCTTCCCAGTGAGCGGCCCGACGTGGTGCGGTGCGGTGCGGTGCGGTGCGGTGCGGGATGGAAGCGGAGGCGGGCGTGGGGCCAAGCCGGGAGC